>NW_016816690.1:1726911-1734656 GCF_001698545.2 Rhinopithecus bieti
AAAAAAAAAAAAAAAAAAAGAAGTGGGGGATGGGAGAAGGTAAGGGTAAAAGAAGGCGGGTATAATCCCTATGCTGGCGTGGCCCAAATAATATTATTCTCCCTCTTTCCTGTTTTTATTGACCCTGTCAGGGGAGGGTAAATTAAACAGAAGTCCCTCCTTAGGAAAAAACAACCGAGTCTTAAGTAGAAACCTGCTCTGAGGCCGGGTGCGGTGGCTCATGCCTGTAATCCCAGCACTTTGGGAGGCTGAGGTGGACGGATCACGAGGTCAGGAGTTCAAGACCAAGTTGACCAACATGGTGAAACCCCATCTTTACTAAAAATACAAAAATTAGCCTGGTGTGGTGGCGCGCGTCTGTAATCCCAGCTGCTAGGAGGCTGAGGCAGGAGAATCACTTGAACCGGCAGGCGGAGATTGTAGTAAGCTGAGATCGTGCCGCTGCACTCCAACCTGGGTGACAGAGCGAGACTCCATCTCAAAAAAAAAAAAAGAAATAAAGAAACCTGCTATCTTGATTTTATTGAATTTTAAATACATTGTTAGTATTTTTTGTTTTCTGAGGCTTTATAGAATTTTAAGTCCAATATATATAAACAGTAAACCGGCCCAGATTCCTGAGCTGTGTCTGTAAGAAGTGTGTCACCTGGCTATTTCCTTTTTCTTGATAGTCTGCTAAAATTTGGCAATAGAATAGTACCCAGTTTTCCATACCTCTGAGACTCTTCCAGAATACAGAGTTGACAGTTGTTGGTTCTTCCTTCCAATGGAATGTTCCCAAGAGTGTTAGAAAATTACTGTTGAGACCAGAATTTTGTCCCTTTTCCAAAACATGTGGGCTCTAGCATCTATCATGAGGTGAATGAATGAAGCCCCTTTTTAAAATGTTTGCACCCCAGCCCATCTTTCTTTGCAGAGAAGCCAGAATTGCAAGAATAGCCAAACCAGGCTAGTGATAGATCAGGCCCTTGGCACTGAGGCTCAGCTTGTAGAAAAGTTAGCAGAGGCAAACGACTGGTATAAATGTTAGTGCTCTACTCTCCGTCCTTCCTTTTTTCCCTGTACTAACTAATAACAGTCGTATCCAGGTGTCCTTTACTGGGAAGATGCCACTAGCCAGCTCTACATAGAAGGCGATAAAACTTGGGGGCACAGTCAGCCAGTTTAAAAGGATTGTTTGCCTGTGGAAGTGACGCAACTAGCTAAGTTTCTCAATGGGGCATTTGTAATGGCCTGGCACTTCATCCGTTTCCTGGTTAACACTCTCACTAAGGCTTTGCATGAAAAAACCAGCAGTCCTTGTACCTTTTTATGTACTTTGTGGCGTTAGTGGTATTTGAGTCGGTAGCCAGGATGAAGGAGGATAAGGGATTGAGGTTGAGGGACTGTATGAATTTTCTCCATCTCTTTAATATCCTTCAGTATAGCTATCTTCCTGCGAAAGACAGGCCATACTTGAAGAGAAAAGCTGATGCCCACACAAGTGTCCAGCGGAAGCTTGCTATTTCTGCTGACATTTAAATTTCGTTAAATGTTCCCTCAAAGCATACACTTTAAAATTTGGGTGTATTAATGCAACTTTTAATTTAAATTAAACTTTACCCAGCACCACTTAGCTTTTCCAGGACATAAGTTTGTTTTCATTTTTAAAAGGCTGGTTCTCTGTGCTCATGGGTCCCTATATAGAGCAAGATGGCTGCTAGGAGGCTGAGGCATGATTGTGGTCCTTTCAGTGATCACCTTCACTCCCCATTTTGGCTAGTACCAACACATTTTCTGAACTGGCTGAGGGCCGCAGGGCCAGTCTGAAGGAGAATAGTCTTGTTCTGAGCACGTATTATGTTTTGCAGTTTGTCTTACACAGTGCCACTAAATATAATTGCAGGATTTTTATCTGGTAGTGGTCCTCGGATGGATGAGCCCCGTGAACTGTGAAATTAAAAATCAAAACTGCTCAGTCCTATTGTTTGTTGGCTGAACACCTCTTCCCCTACCAAAAAAAGGGTGGGGATGCATACAGATGATGGTAGGGGCAGTGAACTCTTTCTTAGTCCAACTGATGTTTTATTTCAACTGAAACTGCCATAGATGGCTAGAGAGCTTCTGATTCCTGAAGAATTACCGGTTCTGACAAGAAGGACCCTACCAGTTCATGTGACTGACCTCTTTTGGAAGATAACCCGCTTAGTAGGCTGTTGGTATATTGTATATGGATATGCTATTTACATAATGTTCCTGTTAAGTATTTGTATTAAATAGAATTATTTTGTTAATCCAGAAAGAGAAAATGGAGTGTGCTTTTTCTTAAATATTTTTCATCTACTTGCTTTCTTTGGACTAAGATATACACCAAAGCTTTTAATTTGGTTAAGTGAGATTTTCACGTGTCTCAGACTGCCTTTGGCTCAAGTGTTAAAATGTCAGTGTCGCTTAGGTGGGTGTACAGTTACAAGCAACACATCAGTAACCTCATAAATATTTTTTTAAAAAAAAGTCCAGAGCCCAATACCTTTTTTTTTTCTTTTTTTTTGAGACGGAGTCTCACTCTGTCGCCCGGGCTAGAGTGCAGTGGCCAGATCTCAGCTCACTGCAAGCTCCGCCTCCCGGGTTCACGCCATTCTCCTGCCTCAGCCTCCCGAGTAGCTGGGACTAAGGCGCCCCCCCCCCCCCCCGGCTAGTTTTTTTTTTTTTTTTTTTTTGTATTTTTTAGTAGAGACGGGGTTTCACAGTGTTAGCCAGGATGGTCTCGATCTCCTGACCTCGTGATCCGCCCGTCTCGGCCTCCCAAAGTGCTGGGATTACAGGCTTGAGCCACCGCGCCCGGCCCCAATACCATTTTGTCTACATGTTGTGACACAAAAAAAAGGTCTCTAAAATAAAAGGCAGTCTTTTTGCTTCCCGATCGCTTTCTCTCCCTCTACCTCTCGCCTCTTCCCTTTGTTCTCTTATTCCCCCATCCTCCCTCTTCCCTCCATTTCCAGATTGAGAAACTGCTTGTGCTGGATGGATAATTAACATGGTGCTGTGGAGCAACAGGTCCCACTGGTAGCAACTAAATCTGAAGTAAATGTTAATGTCGTGCAGGTTCACGTGTATTAATAGGCAAGGGAGGTGAGTAAGGTTAGACTCAGATCAACCACATTGGTATATGGCTTGAAATAGATCCTCTTAATTAGAGAGCCAAGAACCATGACAACTACCAACATCTTCCACTTGCAGTGTTGAGCTGCAGCCTTATTAGTGAATGCAAGGCATTCTAAATTAAAACTGGACTTTATCCTTGGGCTAACAGTTGGGATCATCAGGCTCTGGGCTTTGATTTGAATCTTTGAAACAGAGGTCTGTCAGTACAGGCATTACAGTTAGCTGAGGGATGTGTGTTTGTGGTTTTCTCCTTGATGACTCTAGAAATAGACTGATCTAGATACCCTTCTCAGCATTAGAGATGGGCCATTTGGATTTGTTTATGGAAGTCTAGGTATGTTGGAGTCATGCTGCAGAGGTTGGCTTTAGGAATTGGTTTGTATGTAAATATTACTCGTAACACTTTGTAGGCCCTCTAGGCCTCATGGAGAGCCACACCAAACTGAGAACTAGATCCTCCAATTGAATGTACAGTCTGAAGATTCAGGGCTTTATTGTTATGAACAGCTTTATAACTAACAACATGGCTTTAAGATCAGGTAGTGGTTAAAATAGTGAGCTAGGGCCAGGAGTGGTGGCTCACACCTGTAATCCCAACACTTTGGGAGGCCGAGGAGGGCGGATCACTCGAGGTCAGGAGTTCAAGACCAGCTTGGCCAACATGGTGAAACCCCATCTCTACTAAAAATACGAAAATTAGCCCATGTGGTGGTGCATGCCTGTAATTCCAGCTACTCAGGAGGCTGAGGCACAACAATCTCTTGAACCCGGGAGGCAGAGGCTACAGTGAGCTGAGATCGCACCGCTGCACTGCAGCCTGGGTGACAAAGCGAGGCTGTATCTCAAAATAAAATAAATAAAATAGTGAGTTGTAAAAGCAATGAACAGTCGCTTTCTGGCCAGGAATTGTAGACCAGGGCCTTTTAACAAATGATCTGGAAGGAAACTTATCAACAGCAGTGAAGATGGAAAGATATTCTGCAAGAGCTCTGTCTTCAGAGGGCACTGTCATTTCTGCCTATGGAAAAGAATGCCTGTCTCATAGCAATGCAGGCTGTGCTCTTTTGAAGCCAGAAAATAAAGTAGAGGTCCTTGACCTGTTGGCTAAAAAGCTTCCAAGACAAGCCAGCTCGGGTACAGAAGACAACTATTCCAGGGCTCACCATCCCAAGTACTCAGATAATTCTCAGAAGGAATTGAAAGGTTCAAACACACTGGGTGCAGTGGCTCACGCCTGCAATTCCAGCACTTTGGAAGGAAGAGGCGGGTAGATCACCTTAGGACAGGAGTCTGAGACCAGCCTGACCAAGATAGTGAAATCCCGTCTCTACTAAAAATACAAAAATTAGCTGAGCATGGTGGCGGATGCCTGTAATCCCAGCTACTCCAGAGGAGAATCGCTTGAACCCGGGAGGCAGAGGTTGCAGTGAGCAGAGATCGCACCATTGCACTCTAGCCTGGACAACAGAGCAAGACTCCATCTCCAAAAAAAAAAAAAGAAGGAAGGAAGAAAAGAAAGGTTCAAACACTATTGTGCTCTAGACAGACTTAAGCATTCATTTTCAGGAGAAATGTCCCCACTCCTAGAACCTTCCTTTTATCAGGTATTTTATCAAAATGGAGAAATATACCAGCTTCTGAAACTATGGCTTCCTCCTGAACTCCTCATGATCCTTCACTGTCTTTAAAGGCTCACTGGCTGAATTAGCATTTGTTAAATAGCTCTGAATTATGAAAAGAGTAGAAAAAAGCCCATTGTCACCTTCAGGGACCAAATGTCCAAACTTTGGGGCTCTTCGTTGATTCTGGCATCTGTAAGCAATTGAGTTTTATATGGGTCTTTATGGTAAGAATCAGTTTGTAGTTGATTATATATGGTCTCATTCCTGCATGTCCTTTTCACCTTGTCTCCAACCCATGATCCCTAAAATCAAGAACCATGTCTGAAATACCAGCACGTAGCACATTGCCTAGCCTAAAATAAACATCCAATAATGTTTGAGTGGATGGATGATTTTGATCCTCTCTCCCCAAGGCTACTTTTTTTTTTGAGGCAGGGTCTTGCTCTGAAGCCCAGGTTGGGGTACGGTGGTGTGGACACGGCTCACTTCAGTTTTGCCCTCCTGGACTCAAGTGATCCTCCTGCCTGAGCCTCCCAAGTAGCTGGGACTACAGATGCACGCCACCACATGAGCTCATTTTTGTATTTTTTGTAGAAATGGGGTCTCACCAAGTTGCCCAGCCTGGCCTCTAACTCCTGGGGTCAAGCAATCCTCCCACCTTAGCCTCCCAAAGTGCTGGGATTACAGGTGTGAGCCACAGCCTGGCCTAGGCTACTTTTTTGATGGGGTAGATGATAATTTGTTTGCTTTGCGTTCATTTTTCAGTGTGGTACCTAGTACACTGATGAGAAAGTCATGGGTACTCAATACATATTGACTGATGCAGAAGGAAATTTTCAGCCTTGAGGTTAAGGAGGGTACCCTGATGGATATTTCACTGTGTACCCCAGAAATAAGAAAACTAAAGGTTCTTAAAAAAACAACTTGGGCTCTGAAGCATATCCCAAGAGTGAACCATAAACAAAACAACAACAACAAAAATAGCTTAGGCTCAAGATTTCAAAGAGCCAGTAACTTTGATTTGGGTTCCAACTCTGCTACTTAGTGGCTTTAGATAAGTCAGTTTCCTCACCTGTAAGACGGAAATAAGAATTATCTCAGAGTGTGGTAGTGAAGATCAAGTAAGAACATCTGTTAAAATACTTTGTGAACTATAATACCTAGATGTCAATGAAATTATCACTATGCTATTTCTAGGCTTTAGGTTAAGAAACACATTGATGTCTTTACAAAAGTAGCATCTGCTCATTATAGTGTTTTCACTGCTGAGCAGCTGAAACTCTGGTAAAGTAATCTCAGTGTTACATGACTTTTAACTTTTAATGATTTTTTTTAATAAAGGATGACCTCCAGCACCCTGCCTTCATTGATACATGAGGATGAGAGGGAGCGAGGGCAGAGTCTTTTTTTCTTGACAAGCATATCATGATTTAACGACTCTCGTGTGCTTGTAATTGTTTCAGAGTTGCATACTAGGCTTATGGGAATACCATTCTTTCAAGGAAGGAGGGGTTTTTGTTTTTGTTTTAGGAAGAGCCTCGCTCTGTCACCCAGGCTAGAGTACACTTAATACAGTCTGGGGTCACTTCAACCTCCACCTCCTGGGTTCAGTCAGTTCTCTTGCCTCCGTAGCTGGGACTACAAGTGTACACCACCACACCCAGCCAAATTTTGTATTTTAAGTAAAGACAGGGTTTTGCCATGTTAGCCGGGATGGTCTCAAACTCCTGACCTCAAGTGATTCACTCACCTTGGCTGCCCAAAGGGCTGCGATTACAGGCGTGAGCCACCCACCCAGCTGCGGAAGGAGTTTTGAGATGGGCAGCTGAGGTGGGGAGTCCTCAGAGTAAATACATGAGTACCATGAGGCTGCAGAATCTCCTTACTCCCTGAAATCCTTTCCCTGTCATCAGTATTTCTGATATGGAGCAAAACAGCCTCTTTCAGAATTGGTTCCTGAGCCTACCCCAATGACAGTGTCTTTCCTGGAACCCTTCCTCCCTTTCCTCTAAAAAATTTGCATTGAGCCGGCGCAGTGGCCCACACATGTAATCCCAGCACTTTGGAAGGCAGAGGCAAATGGATCGTTTGAGACCAGGAGTTCAAGACCCAGTCTTCGGCAACTTAGTGAAACCCTATCTCTACAAAACATACAAAACTTAGCCCAACGTAGTGTTATGCGCCTGTGGTCCCAGCTACTTAGGAGACTGAGGTGGGAGAACTGCTTAAGCCTAGGGGATCAGGGCTTCAGTGAGCCAGGCTGGAGTGCAGTGAGCCACTGCACTCTAGCCTGGGTGACACAGTGAGACCCTGTCTCAAAAAAAGGAAAGAAGTTTGAATTGAAAAGCTGCTTTCTAAATAGCTTGAAGGGAATTAATTGCTTGGAGCAGAGAGGAAACATGGTCATGAGAAAGCTTTATAATGGGTGGTTCCTGTGTTCCAGCTGTGCCCATGATGATCATTTTCTAAGATCTTTCTTTCCTATCCATCTAATCTTAGATATTACTGCCTTCTCCCAAGATACCATCTTTTCTTTTTTTTTTTTTTTTGAGACGGAGTCTCACTCTGCCGCCCAGGCTGGAGTGCTGTGGCTGGATCTCAGCTCACTTACAAGCTCCGCTTCCCGGGTTCACGCCATTCTCCTGCCTTAGCCTCCCAACTAGCTGGGACTACAGGCACCCGCCACCTCACCTGGCTAATTTTTTGTATTTTTTTAGTAGAGACGGGGTTTCACCGTGTTAGCCAGGATGGTCTCGATCTCCTGACCTCGTGATCTGCCCATCTCGGCCTCCCAAAGTGCTGGGATTACAGACTTGAGCCACCGCGCCCGGCCGATACCATCTTTTCAAATTTGTTATTTCAAGATGCATGTTCTATCCCTAAGAAAGCAACAAATCTTGGCTGGGCCAAGTGTTTCATGCCTGTAATCCCAGCACTTTGGGAGGCCGAGGCAGGCAAGATCATTTGAGGTCAGGAGTT
>NW_016816690.1:1737534-1739879 GCF_001698545.2 Rhinopithecus bieti
CAGAGCCAGACTCCGTCTCAAAAATAAATAAATAAATAAATAAATAAATAAATAAATAAATAAATAAATGTTTTGTCTTCATCTGGGAGACAATGCTTGGGTTTCCCTGGACTACTCCCTAAATTTAGCCCCTATCCATACTTTAGGGCAGACTTAACAAAAGGAGCCTATGGTCATTATCTAGAATTCTGAGAAATGTGTGGTTTTCTTTGTTTGTTTGTTTTTTGTTGTTATTTTTGAGACAGGGTCTCACTCCGTTGCCCAAGCTGGAGTGCAGTGGCATGATCACGGCTCACTGTAGCCTCTACCTCCCAGGCTCAGGTGATCCTCCCACCTCAGCCTCACAAGTAGCTGGGGCTGGAGGCGCATGCTACCTCACCTGGCTAATTTTTTGTATTTTTAGTAGAGGCGGGGTTTCACCATGTCACCCGGCCAGAGGTGTGTTCTTAAACTTGGTAACTCTAAAAGTGATCCTTTAGAAACCAGCAAGATACGCCCAGGCATGGTGACTCACGCCTGTAATCCCAGCACTTTGGGAGGCCGAGGCAGGTGCCGATCATGTGAGGTCAGGAGTTCGAGACCAGCCTGACTAACATAGAGAAACCCCATCTGTACTAAAAATATAAAATTAACCAGGCGTGGTGGTGCATGCCTGTAATCGGAAAGCTGAGGCAGGAGAAGCACTTGAACCTGGCAGGCACAGGTTGCGGTGAGCCAAGATCGCGCCATTGCACTCCAGCCTGGGAAACAAGAGTGAAACTCCATCTCAAAAAAAAGAAAAAAGAAAATAAACCAGCAAGATGCTACTTCTGAGAGCCTCTTAATACAAGTTTTAAGCATTTTACCCCTGTGTCAAGATAAACGAGATTAAAAATCAAATTGTTTAAAGAAGAATAAAATGAGTAGAGGTGGGATGGTTCAGTAAGTTCAGGTTTGCCAGTATGGACTTGGACTCCTGTTTTATCTCATTGGTTGGTAACTTAGAAAACATAAGTAATTTCATGTATGACTTAACCAACAAAACAGATGCCTGCCCAGTTGCATTACCTTGCCTCATAGCTTTGAAGGGTTACACTCACTTCCTAGAAGCCCATTCTTTAGTGTTCCCCAGTCTTTAAAGCTTTATTGAGTACCTACTACATGCCAGGCATTGTACAGGGTGTGGAGGTACAAAGGCAAATGAGGCATGGAGAAGGGGATTCAGACATGTAATGGTTTGAATACAGCGTGGTGCAGAAGTACTCTGGCGAACCAGAGACCTTCAGAGAAAGCTTTCTGGAAAGAATACCTGACTTGAGTCTCAAAAGATAAAGAGTTTACCAGGTGAAGCAGTTGGGGAAGAGTGATGTAGTTGTGGGTAGTAGCCCTGGAGTAAGCAGAGACAACAGATGAGAAGCAGTATGGGCTGTGTAGGGAGCCGGCCAACTGATCGAGCTGGAGAAAGAAGAGGGTTCTGGCCACAGGGGTCTTATCTTCAATACTGAGGAGCTTGAACTTTATCTTGTAATGGGTCGGGGAGGGGCATCATTGAAGGGCTTTTAAATCAGGAGAGTGATATGATGGGAATTGTGTCTTGGATAATCATTCTGCCAGCAAGGTTGAGAATAGATTGAGGAAAGCCTGAAGGGTGGCCGAGAGACCATTCACGTCTTAGTGAAAGATCTAAGCCCATTCCACCTTACCTTACCCTTCTCTACTCTGAATGTTTGATGTAGGATATCTTGGTACAAAGCCAGTGGGCAGATGAACAGAAGTGATGAGAAACAGAATCAGAAGTGACACCCTTCAGGGTTAATCTTGATAGGACAGCTACTGAAGCATAGCAGAGTCTGTAGGCCTTTGAAAATTACTTGCGTGCATTTCAGTAGTTTAGATATGGCCTTTTGCAGAATTACATTGGCAAGAATGA
This sequence comes from Rhinopithecus bieti, assembly GCF_001698545.2. NCBI lineage: Eukaryota > Metazoa > Chordata > Mammalia > Primates > Cercopithecidae > Rhinopithecus > Rhinopithecus bieti. The sequence continues at coordinate 1,739,444 of NW_016816690.1, forward strand.
GCAGAGACTTAAGGTGACATTCACCTGTGATCCTCTTGGGCTTGGAGACCTGTCCTAGCAGGCCATTGTTTTTCCAGTTTCCTGATTCCTGGTAAGCATCCTCCTGAGATTTCACTAAGGAAACAGGAAGCAAGGGAAGTAATGAGCTGTGAAGCCTTGGTGGGCATCTGACATGTATGCTTAGGGCTCTGGGGAAACAGGGAGCTAAGAAAATTTGCCAAGTCAAGTGCTATTTTATGTAGAAATGGTAAAACAGCATAACTTTAAGTGCTGAGAAAATAAGGAGAGTCCTTGTATAGTAAAAATACTCAAGTTTTTTTTTTTGTTTTGTTTTTTTACTATTTCTCCCATTCTTCGAAGAAAATTTCCTGCGTACCATTCCAAGTAGGTCTTAACCAAGAACCCAAAGATAGGAATTTCTTTTTTTTTTTTTTTT
>NW_016816690.1:1740185-1775875 GCF_001698545.2 Rhinopithecus bieti
GATTTTTTTTTTTTTTTTTTTTTTTTTTTTTTTTTTTGAGACAGAGTTTCACTCTTGTTGCCCAGGCTGGAGTGTAATGGCATGATCTCGGCTCAGCGTAATCTCCGACCCCTCGGTTCAAGCGGTTCTCCTGGGCTCAGCCTCCCGAGTAGCTGGGATTACAGGTGTGTGCCACCATGCCCAGCTAATTTTGTATTTTTAGTAGATATGGGGTTTCTCCATGTTGGTCAGGCTGGTCTTGAACTCTCGACCTCAGGTGATCCACCCGCCTCCACCTCCCAAAGTGCTGGGATTACAGGCGTGAGCCACTGTGCCTGGCATCAAAGATAGGAATTTCTTAAGCACAGATGTAGTCTGTTTTGTTTTTTGTTTTTGAGACGGAGTCTTGCTCTGTCGCCCAGGCTGGAGCGCAGTGGCACTGTCTCGGCTCACTGCAACCTCTGCTTCCCAGGTTCAAGCCATTCTCCTGCCTCAGCCTCCTGAGTAGCTGGGACTACAGGTGCGCGCCACCACCCCCAGCTAATTTTTGTATTATTGGTAGAGACAAGATTTCACCATGTTGGCCAGGCTGTTCTCAAACTCCTGACTTCGTGTTCTGCCTGCCTTGGCCTCCCAAAGTGCTGGGATTACAGGCTTAAGCCATCATGCCTGGCCTGTTTTTTGCTTGTTTGTTTGTTCATTTGTTTATTTTGAGATGGAGTTTCGCTCTTGTTGCCCAGGCTGGAATGCAATGATGTAATCTCAGCTTACTGCAACTTCTACCTCCTGCGTTCAAAGGATTCTCCTACCTCAGCCTCCCAAGTAGCTGGGATTACAGGTGCCCACCACCACACCCAGCTAATTTTTGTATTTTTAGTAGAGATGGGGTTTCACCATGTTAGCCAGACTGGTCTCGAACTTCTGATCTCAGGTGATCTGCTGTGTGCACAACCTCTATATTATAAAGATACGAGAAGGGAAGAGATCCAATCATTGTCCTAGTCCCTCTAATAAAATAAATAAGAGAACTACTGAAATGGGCAAAGCATGAGAAGTGCCAAAAGAGAGCTAAACCATGCAGTAAGAGGTCCAAGATACAGGAGTAATATGAACTCATGGAAAAGCTGTTTGGTTATCTATTGTTGCATGACAGACTACACCAAAACTCAGTGGCCTGGTACAGAAACTCGTTATTATCTCTCACAGTTCTGAGGGTTGCCTGGGCTCTGCTGGGTGGCTTTTCTGTTTCACATGATGCTGGCTGGGACTGCAGTAATTTGGAGGCTTCACTGAACTGGTATGTCACATACCATGACTCACTCACATAGCAGTAGTTGCTGCTGTGTGTTGGCTTGGAGTTCAGCTGAAGCTGTTTTTTTGTTTTTTGTTTTCTCAAGATGGAGTTTCGCTCTGTTGCCCAGGCTAGAGTGCAGTGGTGTGATCTTGGCTCACTGTAACCTCCACCTCCCAGGTTCAAGCACTTCTTCTGCCTCAGCCTCCCAAATAGCTGGGATTACAGGCATGTGCCACCATACCTGACTAATTTTTATATTTTTAGTAGAGATGGGGTTTTGCCATGTTGGCCAGGCTGATCTTGAACTCCTGACCTCAAGTGATCCACCAGCCTCAGCCTCCCAAAGTGCTGGGATTCCAGGTGTGAGTCACCACGCCCGACCCAAAACTGTTGATTGGAATACCTTGTCTCCTCCATGTCCTCTCTCATAGCATGACAGCAGGGCTCTAAGATGGAACTTTCCAAGCATATTTTTTAAAAAGTAGAATCTGCAGATCTCTTAAGGCCCAGCTTTGGAAGTTGCAACATTGTCACCTCTGCTGCATTCTGTGATCAAAGCAAGTCATAAGACAAGCACAATTCAAGAGGAGGGAAAGGGACTACCTGTGGATGGGAGGCAGAGCAAATAATTTGCAGTTGTCTTTAATCCATCACAGCTGATTGAGACAGATATGAAAGGATGAATAGAGTTTTGACAGGCATAGCTTTCTAAAGGAAGGGTATTCTAGAGGAAGAAATAGGAAGTCTTCCATTTGATTAGTGGGAAGAGCACCTGAAGGGGTCTGGGAAGATGGAATGGGACCATGTGACAGGGCTTTGAACAGCAGTTAGAAAAGCTTGGCCCTACACTAACAGGCTTTAAGAAAACAGTGTGGGCCGGGCGCGGTGGCTCAAGCCTGTAATCCCAGCACTTTGGGAGGCCGAGACGGGCGGATCACGAGGTCAGGAGATCGAGACCATCCTAGCTAACACGGTGAAAGCCCGTCTCTACTAAAAAAATACAAAAAACCAGCCGGGCGAGGTGGCGGGCGCCTGTAGTCCCAGCTACTCAGGAGGCTGAGGCAGGAGAATGGCGTAAACTTGGGAGGCGGAGCTTGCAGTGAGCTGAGATCCGGCCACTGCAATCCAGCCCGGGCGACAGAGCGAGACTCCGTCTCAAAAAAAAAAAAAAAGAAAACAGTGTGGAGGACCTCTCAGTTATTTTATTATACCTTTCCCTACAAACCCAGTGTTAATAGCTCTGGATTTGACTTCTGCCTCTGAGGCGTGGGAAGGGATGCTCACTCCTTAGGTTATTATGAGTGATGCTGACTTAGGCATTTTGAAGGAGGAGACAACCCTAGCAGTCCTGCAGACCTGTCCACAATAGGAGTTTACGAACATGAAAACCTAGCTAGGCTTTTCCTACTGCCTCAAAGGGCTAGTTACTTAGTCTTGCCCTTGTCTGTTCCCCACAGTAACCCTCCACTGAGTGAAGAAATGTTACCTCCTGGAGAGTGGATGTGTCACCGGTGCACTGTTCGCCGAAAGGTAATAATGCTGCTTTCTGAAGACTGTCCAGAAAGCCTGATCCAGAGCACTGATATGCTAGAGCTAAGACGACCTAGCCCTGAAGGCATTCTTGTCCCTTCTTCTTGTCTCTTCCAGCCCTGGAATCACCCCACTCTTCCCATGGTGACTGTTTGGAATCCAGTAGGGCCTAAAAATCCAAACATGGGCTGCTGAAATGGGCAGAAGAGGTGTGTTAACTTACTGAGCCATGTTTAGTCACTAGTGACAGGAGTAGTCTTATCTTCTTGTTAACCTCCTAATAAGTGGCCTGAATGTGGCAGCCTTATCCATGACTGAAGAACGAAGGCTGCTTCTCCAGCCTGATGGAAAATGGAGTTTTCTGTCACCCCAAGGCAAATAAGTCACTGGTATCCAGAGACTTGTCATACTGACGGAGAGGATTTTGAACCCATTTGTACCCCAAGTTGCCTAATCTTTCTTTAGCTTCCTGTCCTTCAGCTTTGATAATTCAGTACTGGCTTCAAGAATATGGTTTATTATTTTCTACTTTCAGAACTCTTGTGGGCAACAAAAGCTATATTCTCCCTTATTAAAAAAGGAAGTAGGTGTGCTTGCACCCAGATTATGATTGACCCAACCCTCAAATTATAGGCTATGGATTAGAATTTGTGCATTGTAATCCACCCCCCTGTGCTCCCCACACTAATTATACACCAAGCAACTTTCCTATGTTGTGACCTCACCTCTATTTGCCTGGTCCCCGAACGTGATGTCACAATGAATGATGACTTCCTTGGTTGCAGAAACAGGATGAGATGATTCAGGTTGTGGTTTATGTGTGTAACAGTTTCAGCCTTTAAGAAAGAAAGTAAACAAGCAGACATTATTTTTCAAATATGTGCATAAGGGTTCATATTAAAAAGCAAGCCAAAGCCAAGTCAACCACCTAACCACAGCTGTGGTTAAATTTCTCCATAAACCAAGCTATCTTCCAGCCTCTCCACCTTCCAAGATCCTTTCCTGTGCATCCCTAATTAGGTAAGAGCAGGGCCAGTTAGAGGCACCTGCCAGCTAAGAGCCCTCTCAAACTTGCCACTCAAAAAAGCTGGACCTGAAAAGGTTTAGGGGAGCTGAAGGAAAAGAGGTAAAGAGGGTGGAGAAAAGGAAATACTATGTTAGTTTGTATGGCAGGTGTTTTAATTATGTTATCCCATTATCTATTCATCCAGCCATAGATGGATACCGAATGCTGGCAGTAGATTTCCATTTTAGAAAGGAAGAAACGGAGGCTCAAAAATGTAGATTAACTTTCCCAAGGACTCAAAGGAATTGACAGAACCAATATTTAAACCAAATTCTCTCATTCCAAACCTCTGTTACGTCTTCATCAGTTTTCTAGGAGCAGAGCTACTTGTTGGGGATTATAGTATGCCCTTTTCTAACAGGGCACTTCTCCTAAGATGCCTCTTACCTTTCACATGGACCTCTTTGCCTACCAGTGCCAAGTCTGCCTTTTCCACCATCACCAGCACTGCTCCCCTTTGGCCCCCTGTATTTACACTGAAGTGAACTGAAATAATACATCCTCTGGCCTTCATCAGCTCCTGACATTCAGGTCCTATCATGATTCGTAGTGGAAGCACTAGGTCCTACTCCAACTCCAAATTATCTCTTTCATATATATGACCCTTTTTACCTCCCTCTACCATATCCCTGAGAGGAGAAGGAGAAAGATTTTTCTGTCTCATTTTACAGATGAAGAAATTCTTGCCCACCAGCATGAGTCACCACAAGGTCAGAGGGAATCAGTGGCAGAAGTAGGACAAGATCACAGGTCTCCTACCTGGAGATCAGTGTTAAACCTTCATTTGACCACTCTATTTGGAGTCCTGGAAGAAAATGTTCTATCAGATAGATATCCAGTCCTACTGAGTACACTTAATCTTTTTCCATTTCCTCACTTTCTAATAAGTGTCACTTATTTTGAGCAAAGTTTTTAAAACCATTCAGGAGGTCAGGAGGCTCTATAGTGATCTCATTTTTTTTTTTTTTTTTTGAGATGGAATCTTGCTCTGTTGCCCAAGCTGGAATGCAGTGGCGCAATCTCAGCTCACTGCAACCTCTTCCTCCCAGGTTCAAGCGATGCTCCTGCCTCAGCCTCCTGAGTAGCTGGAATTACAGCCGTGTGCCACCACACCCAACTGATTTTTGTGTTTTTAGTAGAGACGGGGTTTCACCATGTTGGCCAGGCTGGTCTTGGACTCCTGACCCCAGGTGATCTGCCCACCTCAGCCTCCCAAAGTGCTGGGATTACAGACATGAGCCACTGTGCCTGGCCCATTGATTTTTACTATTAGTCTCACTAAATTTATTCTCACTGTGTTACCTTTTTAGCCCTTTACCCTATACTTTATAGATGTTGTATGTCATATGATGAATTAGTGTTAATGATATATATTTTGTATAGTTATTCCTAACTTTCCATGCTTTTTGGTGATTCTCTGATGCAACAGTTTTGTCAGCTTTAGTTCAATTATAGTTGTGTCAACTTTAACAGACCAGTGTTCCAAGTCACCAGGTAGATGAGTCTGTCATATGTGAAGGCCTTTTACAGTTTTGGTTAGTGGTCTACCAGGACTTTGTAGCACCCATCTCTTTGTTTCATGGTACTTTTCATGATCGGCCCACCTGTTCATTTGCACAGAAACGAGAGCAGAAAAAGGAGCTTGGTCATGTCAATGGACTGGTGGACAAATCTGGCAAACGGACTACATCCCCCAGCAGTGACACTGACTTGTTGGACAGATCGGCCGGCAAAACTGAACTAAAGGCCATTGCCCATGCTCGGATCCTGGAAAGGAGAGCCAGCAGGCCTGGCACGCCCACATCCAACGCCAGCACAGAGACCCCCACCTCTGAGCAGAATGATGTCGACGAAGACATCATTGACGTGGATGAGGAACCAGTAGCAGCGGAGCCAGACTATGTGCAGCCCCAGCTGAGGCGGCCCTTTGAGCTGCTGATTGCTGCCGCCATGGAGCGGAACCCCACCCAATTTCAGTTGCCCAATGAACTGACTTGTACCACTGCACTACCAGGTCAGCCAAACCATCATCATATCCCTCCCCAACCCCAGTTTCCCCGAAGGACCAGCACAAAAGCAGTGCTGCCTGTGGAGTCACTGTTCATGTAGCTACTGTCTTGGGTTCCTGTTTCTGGTTCTGCTTGGAGAGATCTTTGAAGGTCTTAGCCATTACAGAGCTTACTCAGTTTTCCATTTTCTCAGTTTCTGAACTCCTTTCCTACCCCGCCCCAGAATTATCTTTTCCTTTTTTTTTTTTTTTGAGAAAGAGTCTCACTTTGTCACTGAGGCTGGAGTGCAGTGGTGCGATCTCAGTTCACTGCAACCTCCGCCTCCCAGGTTCAAGCAATTCTCGTGCCTCAGCCTTCCAAGTAGCTGGGACTATAGGCGCATGCCACCATGCCTGGCTAATTTTTGTATTTTTAATAGAGATGGGATTTCACCATGTTGGTCAGGCTGGTCTTGAACTCCTGACCTCAGGTGATCCACCCACCTCGACCTCCCAAAGTGCTGGGATTACAGGTGTGAGTCACCACACCTGGCCCCAGAATTATCTTTAAAAATATAGATAGATAGATAGATAGATAGATAGATAGATAGATGTATATTATACATTCACATGGTTCAAACATCAAAAAATATTAAGGGCTACAATGAAAATTTCCCTCCCACCCATCTGCCATTTGCCTACTTTCCACCTTCCTGCTCTTCACAGGTAACCACTGGTTGATTCTTCTCAAATTTCTTTGTGCATGTAAAAGCAAATACAGATATATGCTGATTAATTTCCCCTTAAGTAACATACTAGGTAACCCATTCTACATCTTGCTTTTTTTGTTGTTGTTTTCACTTTAAAATATTTTCTTGAAGTCTTTTTATATTAATATAGTTTTTTTTTTTTTTTTTTGAAACAGTCTTGCTCTGTCACCCAGGCTGCACTGCACTGTGGTGCAGTGGTATGACCACAGCTCAAGTAATCCTCCCACCTCAGCCTCCCAAGTAGCTGGGACCACAGGTGCACACCACCACACCCAGCTAATTTTTATATTTTTTATAGAGACAGGGTCTCACAATGCTGCCAGGGCTGGTCTCCAACTGTGCTCACATGATCCTCCTGCTTTGGAGGCTCCCAAAGTGCTGGGATTATAGGCATGAGCCACTGCACCTGGCCTTCTCACTTTTTTTAATGGTTTCATAGTAGTTCATTATACAGATACGTGATTATTTATTTAACCAATTTTCTATTAATGGACATTTAGGTTCCAAATCTTTTGTTACTACTGGTAGTGTTTCAGTGAATAACTTTGTAAATACATTATTGTATACATGTATAGATGTGTGACTATATCTATAGGACAATAAAATTGCTGGGTCAAAACTATGCATTTATAGTTTTGATAGATATTGCCAAATTGTCCTCCATTCTTTTTTCTTTTTTTTTTTAAGTCCTGGCTTCTTGATACCGTAAAGCTTCTAGGTCTTACTTTTTCCTCCCAGAGAAAGTGAAATTGGTAGACTTAAGAAGAATGCATATGGAATCAAAGCTTCTCTGATTTTTATGAAAATGTGGGCCAGGTGTGGTGGCTCACACCTGTAATCTTGGTACTTTGAGAGATCAAGACAGGAAGATCGCTTGAGACCAGGAATTGGAGACCAGTCTGGGCAACATGATGAGACCCTGTCTCTCAAAAAATAAAAATAAAAAAGTTAGCTGAGTTTGGTGGCCCACACCTGTAGTCCTGGCTAATATGGAGGCTAAGGCAGGAAGGTTGCTTGAGCCCAGTAGTTCAAGGTTGCAGGCCAACTCCACAGAATAGTCCTTGTTGACTACATGACTTGGACATTTACATTTCTTAGGTTACCAGTATCTAACCTAGCATTTCTGACCGTTTTATGTTTGCAAAACAGTTAGATGTGTTTCTGCCATAGAACAGATGACTTCTGATTCTGACTTATGTATTAGTCTCTTTTTTTTCTTCCTTTCTCATTCTTTTTTCTAACTTAAAATCAATCCCAGGGCCTTAGAGAGAAATCCACGCCTAGGTCATGGCACATGCTTAAGATCCATTTTTGTCACTTAATGTTGTTTCCATATTGCAGGCTAGGAACTCAGAAGCCAGGGATAGCTCAGCACCATCACTTTCTTTTCTAGGTTCTAGCAAGAGGAGAAGAAAGGAGGAAACAACAGGGAAAAATGTTAAGAAGACACAGCATGAATTAGATCACAATGGTCTCGTTCCCTTACCGGTCAAAGTCTGCTTCACGTGTAACAGGTATTTTCTTTCATACTAAGGGGCTCTTTCTCATACTTAGCAAATGATACTTTTTCTCTCATCACCTCTTCCAGACCAGGTATGTTAAATGGGAACAGCCCATATTCGGATAGTATGAGTAAACGGAGACTGACTAATGGACTGATGAGAGCCTTTAATGTGTATGTGTTAACAACATATTTTCTGAAGAATCACAGTATAAGAGTACTGTGAACTGTGTTGAGGCCGAGCACGGTGGCTCATGCCTGTAATCTCAGCAATTTGGGAGGCCAAGGCAGTCAGATTGTTTGAACCTGGGAACTTGAGATCAGCCTGGACAACACAGTGAAACCGTGTCTCTACAAAAAAAAATTTTTTTTTAATGAGCCAGGTAGTATGGTGATACGCACCTGTAGTCCCAGCTACTCGGGAGGCTTAAGCAGATTAGCCCTGGAGGCTAAACTGTGATCATGCCACTGCACTCTAGCCTGGACAACAGAGCGAGACCCTGTATTTTAAAAACAAAAACAATTACGCCTGTAATCCCAGCACTTTGGGAGGCCGAGGCGGGCGGATCACGAGGTCAGGAGATCAAGACCATCCTGGCCAACATGGTGAAATTCCATCTCTACTAAAAATACAAAAATTAGCTGGGCATGGTGGCATAGCGCCTGTAGTCCCAGCTGCTCCAGAGGCTGAGGCAGGAGAATCACTTGAACCCGGGAGGCGGAGGTTGCAGTGAGCTGAGGTCACGTGCCACTGCACTCTAGCCTGGTGACAGAATGAGACTCCATCTCAAAAAAACTGTGTTTAGACACTAGAACGAGAGGAGTTGGACTTAAACTAAACATTAACTTGAATCACTAAAGATAAGTTTAAAAGTAGTATAAGGATCTATGATAGTGTATATTGGACTGGATAACTTCCAAAAGCCCCTAGGGCTGCCCCAGTCTGGGACACAGGTTTCCTCCAAACAGGATCTCTTTGACAGAAACCAGCTGCTTCAGTTACTGAAGCTGGACTTGTTGGCTTAGGTCTGTTAGAAGTACTGTATTATGGTCAGAGCAGAGTAGTAAGAGAAAGTAACTATCAAAAAGAAATATTTCACAGCAAAAGCTATAGGGAAAGGGAACTAGATAGCAGAGTGGCAGAACTCTGAGGCAGGACAAACTGTGGCTCCAGTGCATCTTGGGGACCCCAGAAGTATTGTAGTTACAAATCGTAGTTGTAATTTGCTTAGTCCTCCTCCCTTGAACCCTGCTTACATGAATATATTACAAAATCATCTTTCCAGCACACCTCTAATTGTCAGTTCTGCTGAGTGCTTCATACAGAAGATAAATATTTGCTTGCTATAGTTAAGACTCCAGAAAGGTTGCTAGTGATTTTTTAATGAAGTAGCCTCTCTCTTTTAAGAAGTAGGAAGATCAGAGCAGAGTTCACTGTTTTCCCCCAGTGAGTACTGAACATTGATCATCCCTGCTCTGTACTCCAACTAAACATTCACTTTCCCACAAGACACATTCTTCTTAGAAAAGAGAATAATGGAGAACCTAATGGGAGCCCCCAAATCCATCCATCTGGCTTTTTTTTTTTTTTTTTTTTTTTTTTTTTATTTTAAGATAGAGTCTTGCTCTGTAACCCAGGCTGGAGTGCAGTGGTGCCATCTTGGCTTGCTGCAACCTCTGGCCTCCTGGGTTCAAGCGATTCTCCTGCCTCAGCCTCCCGAGTAGCTGGGATTACAGGCGCCCACCACCACGCCCGGCTAATTTTTTGTATTTTTAGTAGAGACAGGGTTTCCCGTGTTGGTCAGGCTAGTCTCGATCTCCTAACCTCAGGTGATCCGCCTACCTCGGCCTCCCAGAGTGCAGGGATTAGGCGTGAGCCATCGTGCCAGCCCCATCCATCTTTCTAATCATGAGTGTAACTGAATCACTGGAGGAAGATGTGGGAGAATGTTAGGATTAAGAAGACAAGGCTATTCCACAGGTCAAGAGTTAGTTTGAATTTTCCTTTTCTTGCCACAGAAATGGCCTACATCTCTATTTTGCAGGAGTTGCCGCGTGGCTCCTCTCATCCAGTGTGACTATTGCCCTCTCCTGTTTCACATGGACTGCCTCGAGCCGCCGCTCACTGCCATGCCCCTGGGCAGATGGATGTGTCCAAATCACATCGAACATGTAGTGGTAAGCACAGCAATGTCCATTCAGTCCTCAACAGGCATAGCTGGAGCGTGGACTGATTAGTAGAAAGCCTATTAAGGTCAGCTTGGTGCCAAGTTTACCACATATTTACCAAATATTTGACATATTTCAGCTATGCTTTTTCTCACAATGTTTTGTTTCGGCTACCCACACAGACTTAACTCACTAGTGCTTTGCTGTTTGTAAGTGACTTCTCCTAGAGAGAATTAAGCAGTTGATGTTACAGCCCTAAAAGGGGAGTATATTAGATCCAACCTTAAGGAAATAAATCGTTGGCTGTCTGGGGTACATGTGTCCCAGGCACCAAATGAAGTTCAGTAAATAAGCTGTTGAATGAATAATGGTGTGAAGGTTCCTATTGCTTTATCTTCCAAGAGTCTTGGGTTTATTTTCCAGACTGAGGCTAGAACAGAGCTGTCACTTGCTATCTCCAAAATAAGTTTAGGACATCTCTTTATAGGCAGTTAGAACAGTCACTCACAAGATTGAATGGGAGAGGATTTGAGAAGGAGGAGCTCCCTCATAAGAGCAACCTTCCAGATTAAAAGGGCTACTGCTTAAGACATTGTCAAATGATGATAACCATGGAATGACCGTTGGCATTCATGGCAATGTGCTGCTGACCTTACACTGAGAGGAACCTCCGTTAAAGATTTGCACTCGGTTAAAGATTTGCACACATGGAAGAGAAGAGTTACTTTGTGTTCTTTTGACTCATGCCACTCAAAAATTTTTCTAGGAGGAAAATCTAGTCTTGTTTTGCTTCCTTGTATCTCTCCTTGTCTTGTTTTGCTTCCTGATGAACCGAAATAAAATGACCATAAGCAGTTTACCCAAATATGAAACTTAAAGAGCAGCTTTCTAGCAGTTGACAACTTCTTAGTTGGTTACATTTTTACTAGCCACTGAAAGGTTTTTCCTGATTTATGAATTAGGAAGCTGCCACAACAGGTCCTTTCTTTTGAATTAAAATGTAGGGGCCCAGATGTAGAAGAGGAAAAGCGGCATAATTTCTGTATACCTTCTGTATATTATTGCAGAAACTCTTCTTTCTTTTCTCCCTTTGGCCTCTAAGAGCAATCCAGGGTTTTCCCTTCCAGTAGAGGAAGATTGATATCAAGATGGGTTAACTTACGCTCCTTGGTACCATGGAGTAGGAATAGAGCAGAGCACACAGAGTTCTGGTTCTGACCCAGTTGTCAGCCAAGCTCCTATGTAGAACACAGTCCTGCTTTTCCTGTGAGAGAGGCCCTTACTGGGAAGGGAGTCTGGATCTCTTTAAGGGTCAAAGCATATGTCTCCTCTGAAACCTGTGCTGCTATTAGAGGACCCTGCAAAGGCTTCTCTGAGCTGGAACAGAAGACTGTCAGAGGCTGAATTTGGAAGGGCACTTCTTGCTTGATTTCTCCTGCCTTCCTTAAGGCTCTCTAGGGAGCAGGAACATACTGGCTTTCTTCCACTGTACTGGGCAGGGCTAAGTAGGAAGTCTCGTCCATGTTCCCTTGCTCTCTGACAAGAGTGCTGACATCCTGGTCCCTAATTGAGGGAACCCATGTGGCCAAGGGCTTCTAGTTTTTTTTTTTTTTTTTTTTTTTTTTTTGAGACGGAGTCTCGCTCTGTCGCCCAGGCTGGAGTGCAGTGGCCGGATCTCAGCTCACTGCAAGCTCCGCCTCCCGGGTTCACGCCATTCTCCTGTCTCAGCCTCCCGAGTAGCTGGGACTACAGGCGCCCGCCGGGTCGCCCGGCTAGTTTTTTTTTTGTATTTTAGTAGAGACGGGGTTTCACCATGTTAGCCAGGATGGTCTTGATCTCCTGACCTCGTGATCCGCCCGTCTCGGCCTCCCAAAGTGCTGGGATTACAGGCTTGAGCCACCGCGCCCGGCCTCAGGGCTTCTAGTTTTTAAACGCAGGGGATGGGGTTAACTGGGACAGGAGGTGCCTTTTGAGGCCCACCACAGGGTTGTGTCTGCTTTGTCCCTAGCTGAACCAGAAGAATATGACACTGAGCAATCGGTGCCAGGTGTTTGATCGTTTCCAGGACACCATTTCGCAGCATGTCGTCAAAGTGGACTTCCTGAACCGAATCCACAAGAAGCACCCCCCTAACCGGCGTGTGCTCCAGTCAGTCAAAAGAAGAAGCTTGAAGGTAAGTCACAATCAGGGACAGGCAAGATGGTGGTCTGCCTGCCATCATGGGTTAGACAGAGGATCACTGTCCCGGTTTTACAGGCAGGGAAACTGAAGCCCCAGAGATGTGTTTGTGGTGTCTAGTGAGTAATGAATGTGACCTTCATTTTAATACTTGGGGATGATGGTCAGGATTATGAGGGCCAAACCTCAAGTTAGCCTTTGAAGTCTACCAGTGTCTAGTTTTCCAAAGGATAAGCACTCTTCAGCCCATCCCACCAAACCCAAATGTGCTCCATTGTTACTGCCACCCTCACCTAATGCTCATTCTATCTGTTTCTGTTGGATGGTCTCTGTCCACGAGGCAAGGTAAAGGTGGGGGTGATTAAGCAGAAAGAGCCACGTGGAAGGTGAAGAGCTAATCCCAGCTCAGGAACTTAAGCGGAAAATATCTAAAGGAAAGTTAAATCTGTTTTTCCAGGCTGCTGTTAATATATCACCAATACTCCAAATTGTAGCATAGCTGTAATAATACCTAACATTTATATGCACTTGACGTTGACCACAGTGTGTTTACAGAGACTGACAGAAAAATTTCCCTTGAAAAGCATTTGGTGGTAGTGAGGATGTTTTTAAACCATTCAGTCCCCTCATTCAGTTAACCTAGAGGGCCCAACACTATATACCCATATACAAACTTGTTTTTCTCTTTTGAAATGATCCCACAGTCTTATGTGCTAACAGAAACCAGCACTTCTCAAGTATGACCACTTGGTGGCAGCCACACTTTAAAATGAATCACCCGCGGTGGCTCACGCCTGTAATCCCAGCACTTTGGGAGGCCGAGGCAGGTGGATCACCTGAGGTCAGGAGTTCGAAACCAACCTGACCAGCATGGTGAAACAGGCGGGTGGATCACCTGAGGTCAGGAGTTTGAAACCAACCTGACCAGCATGGTGAAACCCCATCTCTACTAAAAATACAAAACATTAGCCGGGTATTGTAGCAGATGCCTGTGATCCCAGCTACTCGGGAGACTGAGGCAGGAGAATCATTAGAACGCTGGGAGGTGGGAGGGTGCAGTGAGCGGAGGTCACGCCATTGCACTCAGCCGAACCAACAAGAAGTGATACCTGTCTCAAAAAAAAAAAAAAAAAAATCGGTGGGCGCGGTGGCTCACGCTGTATCCCAGCACTTTGGAAGGCCGAGAACGGGCGGAATCCACGAGGATCAGGAGACATCCGAGACCATCCCTGGCTAACATGTGAAACCCCGTCTCTACTAAAAAATACAAAAAAACTAGCCGGGCGATGTGGCGGCGTGCCCTATAGTTCCCAGCTACTCCGGAAGCTGAGGTCAGTGGGAGAATGGCGTTAACACCCGGGAGGCGGAGCCTTGCCACGCGAGCTGAGACCCGGCCACTGCCACTCCAGCCTGGCGACAGAGGCAAGACTTCGTGGACCCGTGAGGCGGAGCTTGCAGTGAGTTGAGATCCGGTCCACTTGCAACTCCAGCCCTGGGCGACCAGAGCCGAGACCCCGTTCAAAAAAAAAAAAAAAAAAAAGGCCGGGTGCGGTGGCTCAAGCCTGTAATCCAGCACTTTGGGAGGCCGAGGCGGGCAGATCACGAGGTCAGGAGATCGAGACCATCCTGGCTAACACGGTGAAACCCCGTCTCTACTAAAAATACAAAAAAAAAAACTAGCTGGGCGAGATGGTGGGCACCTGTAGTCCCAGCTACTCGGGAGGCTGAGGCAGGAGAATGGTGTAAACCCAGGAGGCGGAGCTTGCAGTGAGCCGAGATCGCGCCACTGCACTCCAGCCTGGGTGACAGAGCAAGACTCCGTCTCCAAAAAAAAAAAAATTAGTCACACCACTGCCATTACCTTCATTGGGTATCAGCCCTAACAAGATGCTAACTGTTGAAAACTGTGTAACAAACTTAACTGGGCAAATATTTACACGTCAGTGGAGGCACAGATTTTCCAAAACTAGATTCAAATATTTTGGTGATGGATGATATTAAAGGTAGTATGCCTCATCTTAGTGAAACAGATCTAAAAGTAATCCAGACTGTGTAATTCACCGTATAGATTTGTCAGAGAACATGGCTGTTGAAGTGAACAGGCCAGGAGACCTTGATAAAAATCCTGTCGTTGTATGGTGCTCCTCCCCGCTTTTTAAGTGTTTCTCTAGTGAGGAAACTCAAAGGGCATGAGTTACCTGCAAAGCATTTTGTACTTGGACGGTTTGAGAATGAAATGAGGACCGTAGAACCATAGAACATTGGTGAAGAACCCCAGCTCTCTCCTGCTTGATTCTAGCAATTCAGGAAAAATCTGCTGAGAACTTTGTATCTTGGTTGTGAATTTCTCCTCCACTTAGCCCTTCACTCTTCCCCAGGGGTAGCCTTAGACTAGTCCACTGTTCCTTTCCTCTTCCTCTCATTCCTAGGTGATCTCAGAAAGCCCCTGGCACCAGCTAAGGCCATCACCAGTCCATGGTGATGACTCTCAACTCCATATTCCATGCCTTTCTCCTTATATCCAGACTCATATCTGCTTGCCCATCCCACAGATATCTCAGGATGAACCTCCCTAAGACCAAAAGTCTTCTGTCTCCACATCTGCTCTGCCTCCTATGTCTCCTATTACAGTAAATAACAATGATCACTACTCACTCCCTCAGACCAAAATTCTGGGAACCATTTTCAGTTCTTTTTCCCTTGTCTACCATAAGGATTTTGTCACCAAATCTGTTGGTTCTCTGGATGTTTTCCAAATCCACAAAGGGCTATCACATCTCTATGCCTTACATGCTTCTCCCCCTCCCTTATTTTTCCTTTATCTGCCTGGAAGATCCTTCTCAACTTCCAAGTGTCAACTCAAATACTGACTTCCTATAAAATCGTCCCTAATCCCAAATTCCTGTCCCCCAAACTAAAATAAGCACTCTTTATGTTTTTAATAGCACCTTAGACATGTTTCTATTCTAGAAACCATTACCTTGTGTTATAATATTTCTGTATTTATCTTCCCACTAGTCTGTGAGCTTTTTGAGGGCAAGTCTTAAGTTTTATTCATCTCTGGATCTCTAGAACTTGGAAGAGTGCCTAGACACAGGAGGTGCTCAATAAATGTTGGTTGAATGTATGAATGACTCTTTGTTTGTGTGGCTCTTTCAGTCTTACATGGTGTGATTCAGAGTGTGTCTTCTGTTTTTGTTGCACAAAAACGTCTGTAGTTGTTTCATGAGTCGTGAATGAATGAATGAAGGAAACTAACATTGATTGAGTGCTTATCATGAGCCAGGCCTTATGTCAAGCATTTTTCTGTCTCAGTGACTGCTCACCCACCCCCAGACTTGACACTGAGCAATAAGAACCCAGAGTACCACTCTGAAGCCCTGTCCATTGCCAGTCTTACACCTTTCAGGCTGAAGCAGAAGACAGCACGCAGTGGTTTCTGTGTTCTGCAGGCCTTAGACCTTGATGAAGAAAAGTGGAGGTCCCACCTGCTATTTCCATTTCTGAGCTTCCTTTTCCTCAGTGGACCCCAGAGTGGATGGTCCCTTGAGCACCAGCACCACAGACAGAACAGCATACCAGGGCAGAATCAACTGGACATGTTGGAACTATCTCCCTATCCTTCCTCCTCCTGTCTATCCTGAACAGGTTCCCGATGCTATAAAATCTCAGTACCAGTTTCCACCCCCTCTCATTGCACCCGCGGCCATTCGGGACGGGGAGCTGATCTGCAATGGGATCCCTGAGGAATCACAGATGCACCTTTTGAACTCTGAGCACTTAGCCACCCAAGCAGAGCAGCAAGAGGTGAGTGAAGGCAGGGCTGGAATTCCAAATCCAATCTTCCTTCCATGTCACCACAGCTGTTATCGGAAGTAGCCTCAGTGTCATTCTCATTCCAGTCCCCACCCATCCTCATCCTAACCCCTCAAGAGTTGAGTATTCCAGGGGGAACCTCTGACTCAAATCCCAAAGGCAAGTAAGAGATCTACAAAGGCAACTGGTCTACTTCTCTCCATCGTTACCCCAGTGCACTGTGATATGGTCAAATCTATACTGTAGAAAGAGATGAGTAGACCCACAGAGAGGTTAGGTGATAGTGCTGGACATACCACAGGTGCTCGGGGTACTTGCTGAATATTGGTCACAAGTAAGCCTTAAAGGCAGAGTCAAAATGCAGATCCCAAGCTCTGTTGGCCAGAGGGAGTGTTGCCTGCTGAGGGTACCCTCAAGTCTTGCTTGGGAATGGAAATGGAATTATATGAGGAGTCAAGCACACCCTTTGTGAGCATTTGCGATGGGACCTTGGAAACTGCTTGTCAGCCCTGCTGCAGCCCTGACCGCTGTGGCAGGAAGGACCAGCGCCTCTCAGGCCTCTCACCCCCATCTCCTCTCCTCTCCTTCCATTGCAGTGGCTCTGTAGTGTTGTTGCGCTCCAGTGCAGCATATTGAAACATTTATCTGCTAAGCAGATGCCTTCGCATTGGGACTCTGAACAGACAGAGAAGGCTGATATTAAGCCTGTTATTGTGACTGACGGCTCAATCACCACCTCCCTGCAAACAGCTGGCAAGACACCTACACCTTCCCACTACCCCTTGTCCTGCCCCTCAGGGATTAGCACCCAGAATTCCTTGAGCTGCTCTCCACCCCACCAGCCCCCAGCCCTAGAGGACATCGGCTGCAGTTCTTGTGCAGAAAAATCCAAGAAAGCCCCTTGTGGGACTGCCAATGGGCCAGTGAACACAGAGGTGAAAGCTAATGGCCCACACCTCTACAGCAGCCCTACTGATTCCACGGACCCCCGGCGACTTCCAGGCGCTAACACACCCCCTACCAGGCCTCTCACACCGGCAAGGCTGGCCCCGGCCCCTCACGCCACCAGCGGCTGGGGGCCTTCAGAACCACACCGTCGGCATCATTGTGAAGACAGAGAATGCCACTGACCCCAGCTCTTGCCCCCAGAGGAGTTTTGTTCCTGTCCCAAGCCTGCCCCCTTCCATTCCCAGCTCTTGTGCCAGCATCGAGAACACCAGCACTTTGCAAAGAAAGACTGTCCAATCACAGATAGGACCTCCGTTGACAGATTCAAGGCCACTGGGCTCACCCCCAAATGCCACCCGGGTGCTCACTCCCCCCCAAGCAGCAGGAGATGGTATCTTGGCCACAGGAGCCAACCAACGATTCAGCTCACCAGCGCCATCGTCAGGTGAGTGCTGCTCAGCCTTGGGGTGATTTGGAATAATTTTATGCTCTTTCTGGCAAATAAGACAAGATTCCAAAAGCACTTATATCCCTGTGAATACTTCAGAGGACTTTGGCCTCTGTATTGTTTGTCTTACTCCCGTTTCCGTAATAGAAGAGGAAGCACATGTTAACTTGTCCCATTTATAGATGGGACTGCTTAGACTCTGAAAGCTTCAGTGATTTCCTTAAAATGACCTACGGAGTCAGTGGCAGGATTGGAACCACAGCCCAGGTCTCCTGATTCCATCCCACACCTTCCAGGCCTAGGCCCCTGCCTGTTTTGTTCTGTCACCTTAAAAGAAGGCAGGGTGCTCTCTGGAATTACTGTGATCAGCCTGAGGTTCTGGGTGATGGCCTCAGTATTGTCAGATCCGCACAAAAGAATGGATTCATGCTTGATGCATATTCTCAAAGTTCATCTGATGGACTTCCGTGTCAGGAAGCAGGGATAGACAGCAGCACTGTCTTTCAGAGGAGCTGTAGAGTGGGATACCCACAGGGGTTGGTCTAGCCCAGAAGCTTGCCCTCGGGCCACATGCCAAAGGGCGGTCCTTTAGGTCTGTACTTGGCCTACTATGGACCTGCTCTCTCAGCTGTCCCCAGACAGCACTCAGGACCTTGAGGTTGCTGACCCCGGCATCTGAACCAGGTTTCAGATGCTGCTGGAACCCCCTGTGGTCTCTCCCGTCTGAACTGAAGCCGGCCTCCTAGTCAGCTGGGAGTCTCGGTAACCAGGTGATTGTGATTTCTCTGCATGGGGGCCCCTGGTCCCAGGATGGCCCCACTCCCAGGCTGTTTTCCTGTCTCTATTTATCGCTTCATACCAGTGTGGGTAGATTTTCCATGCTGTGAGTCATATTTCAGTAGGCAGGAATTATAAGGGCAGGCACCACTTATTTAAAAGTAGAGGCAGCAGGGAGGTGGTCATGGCCCAAAGAATGAAGCTGCCCCACCACTTTCCCCAGAGCAGTGGATTTCAATGATTCCCAGTGCTCTGGAGACTCCTGCGTGCCCGGGTGCTTTGTCATTCTCTCTGCCCTTCCTCACCACACGTTTTTAGCTCTAGGAGTTCCAGAGCCTATGGGTTGAGAATCAAGAAGGGAACATCACCTTGGGTCCGAAATCCAGACCTGTCTCAGCAGTGGGGGATTGGACCGGTGGGTTTCCCTCAGGCGACGTAAGTAACAGTCTTCCTGCTCCGTCCCCAGATGGCAAGGTCAGCCCCGGCACGTTATCCATAGGAAGCGCTTTAACCGTACCCTCTTTCCCAGCCAACTCTACTGCCATGGTGGACCTCACCAACTCACTTCGAGCATTTATGGATGTCAATGGAGGTGAGTGAATGAGCTGCTGCTGTTCCATCAGTTGATATGTTGAAGGTGCTATTCTTATACAGCATTCAGCTCATTTCAGAAAGGGAGGGAAGGAGCACCTGATCCCAGAGGCCTAGGGGGAGATGGGAATGAAGAGTATCCTTTTGGATAGGGGGGTGGGGTGAAAAAGAAAGCTCCTTCTCTAGCTCTGCCTTGTACATGTGCATATACACATAATCAAAGATGGAGGGAGGACAGAGCCAAGCTGAACCAGTGAGACGAGAACAAAATCACTTTAGGCAGATCACCTGGATTTGCAGAATAAAACTAGGATCCTCACTCCCAAAGGAGGGACCTCATCTGTGGGAAACCCCCAAAGTCCAGGAGAACAGGGACAGATCTTGATCTCTGTGAACACAAGGTGGGTAGAAAATTCAAGTCTCAATATCAGACATCCAGGCCCTCCCCCACAGACAGGCAAGTGGTTTATTCCACTGTGCCGTTCTAGGAGCACTATTAAAATCAATTCACCCAACTGCAGGAGGCAGCTGCACAGGCTGCATTGGGACCCATCTCACTGCACATAGCAAGTGAAATGCCCAGCTGCAGATCCTGTACGCTCTGTACTCAATGCTGTTTAAGTAAAAGTTACTTGACTGGATTTTAGAAATGCCGAACTATTTGCTCCGTGACCCTGATTTGCTTCCACATTCCACTTCCATCTCAGCGGCTTTTTAATCTTTCTCTTTGGCTAATAGAAATCGAGATAAATATGCTGGACGAGAAGCTGATCAAGTTTCTGGCCTTGCAGAGAATACATCAGCTTTTCCCCTCCCGGGTCCAACCTTCACCGGGCAGTGTCGGGACACATCAGCTGGCTTCTGGAGGGCACCACACAGAAGGTGCGCATGTACACACCTGTCACCACATCATCAGATCTCCCCTCTACGTGTGTGAATGGTCACCTTGCCTCCATGGAGAATCTGAGCTTCCAGTATCTCAAACCTTCTTGTGTGCTTTTCATGGGCTTAATAAAGCACCATGGTTTTTTTCTGAAGAGAGCAGGAACAAGATGGCAACCACAGCTTTCTTATCAGACTTGGGGAAGTCTGCTGTAACTTTCTTTCATATATAAGTCCACTTCGAGACACAGCAAAGCAGCTACCAGTAGCTTTGGGTATATGTAGTGTACTTTCTGCTTACTTGCTTTCAAATATTTGAATTAGAAGGGCTTCCCGACTGAGTGCAGTGGCTCACACCTGTAATCCCAGCACTTTGGGAGGCTGAGGCGGGAGGATCACTTGAACCCAGGAGTTGGAGACCAGCCTGGGCAACACAGTGAGACCCTATCTCTACAAATAATTTTAAACTTAGCCAGGCATGGTGGCATACACCTGTAGTCCCAGCTGCTTGGAAGGCTAAGGTGGGAGGATCGCTTGAGCCTGGGAGGTCAAGGCTGCAGTGAGCTATGGTTGCACCACTGCACTCCAGCCTGGGTGACTGAGTGAGACCCTATCTCTAAATAAATAAATAAATAAATAAATAAAAATTTTTAAAAGAATGGCTTCCCAAGAGGGAACTTTTCAAGTTCAAGGTGAGAAATAGAATAACAGTAGTCCAACCTTCTGGAAATTTTCCCCGAGTGGTTAACTCTGTTTCAGGTATGTCTGAGCATTAGCCATTAAAAGCCTTGCTGCTTCAAAGTGTGGTTCCCAGACCAGCAGCATCAGCTGCCCCTGAGAGCTTGTTAGAAATGCAGAGCTCAGTGCATTGGTTTTTTGCCTATTTTTAAAGAAAACAGCAAAAGAAATGCAGAGCTAAGGCCCCTCCTCAGACCTGTTGAATCAGAATCTGCATTTCAACAAGATATGTAGGCGATTCATATGCACATTAAAGTTTGAGAAACACTGGTCCATGCCGTCTGTTTTTCCATGTTCTCCCTATAGTACCAGCTAGAATATCCCAGATTAGCCAACCAGGAGCCCAGGAACTTACAGAGTACTGTCATCTCTGACTTCTCTGACTGTCTTCAAAGATGGTCCTCTGTACCCTGTGTTGGAAATGCTGTGGGTGGGGAGAGAAAGTCTACCCTGCAGCAGCTCAGTGTTGGATGTGAGTTTGGAAAGATGAGTCATCCATTGGGATTTTCTCCAGGCCATGAGCCAAAGGTCCAGATTTTGTTGGTTTATGTTTGGATCACAGGATCTGAGTTTCTGAATGATCCTATTCCTATGTTTGTCTTGTAGTGCAAAGAAAGGAGGTACAGGCCCGAGCTGTGTTCTACCCCCTCTTAGGGTTGGGAGGAGCTGTGAACATGTGCTATCGAACCCTCTACATCGGGACAGGTGAGCCAGCCAGGAAGCTGGGAGAGACACTGAATCTGTTCAGCCCTAAAGACTGATACCCTTACCCACAGAAGTTAGAAAGGGGTGAGGGAAGCCCTTTCCAGAGTTGACTGCTTTAAACCAGTGGATAGCTAGACAAGAGAAACTAAGAATAGAGACAATCAGCCGGTCACAGTGGCTCACACCTATAATCCCAGCATTTTGGGAGGACGAGGCAGGAGGAACACTTGAGCCCAGGACTTCAAGACCAGCCTGGGCAACATGGTGAAACCCCATCTCTACCAAAAACAAATACAAAAAATTAGCTGGGCACATGCCTATAGTCCCAGCTACTTGGGAGGTTGAGGTGGGAAGATCACCTGAGCCTGGGAGGTCGAGGCAGTGATCCTGTTCATGCCACTGCACTCCAGCCCAGGCAACAGAGTGAGACCCTGTCTCAAAAATAGATGATCAGTTCCTTGTCTTCCCTTGTTCAGGCCCTTTTGCTTTGTCTTTGCCCAATATTGCATCAGCAGAGATGAAAGTCAGCTCTGACTACTGCCCAGGGAGGCACTTTAAACACTGCAGGGAAGAACCCAAGGAGAAGGCAGATGCTTTGTCCCTGGTGGTCTTTGAAAGAGTGATAGGCTCACACATACCCAATCTTTAATTAGACCTGTATCTTTTTTTTGTTTTGTTTTCCCTAGAAGTCCTAGAGACAGATAGTTCTATATCTGGTACAGAAGGACAGACAGATTAGTCCTTACCCTAGAAACTTCCCTTTCTTTAAGGTGATATGATTTTCTAGGCTCTGCACCCTCTTGTTGTATTTTCACAGAAATATCCCATCCTCTTCAGTAGCTCACTGTTCCCTTCTGGGTAGCAGCCACATGTTCTAAAGCAGATCAGCTGGCAGGGACAGCTGTTCTTTATCAGGAGCTTGGAAAAGACATCAGTTTTTGTTCAAAAATAAAAGGGGAGGGCCCTGAGCTACTCACCCTTGAAGTCTCTGGTAGTGCCAACCCAGAAGAGTTAGCTTCTGTCTAACTCCCTGTCTCACCTCCCCGACACATAAACACCTTACAATCTGTTCTCTGCCTTCCTTTTCCTCTACTCCTGCCACCTTGCAGGAGCTGACATGGATGTGTGCCTTACAAACTATGGTCACTGTAACTACGTGTCCGGGAAACATGCCTGCATATTCTACGATGAGGTGAGGGCTGGAGGTGCGGTGGGAGGGAGCTTTCCCAACCTAAGGCCTCTCCCACTTTGTTCAGTGCCCTGAGGGGAGGGAAGAGGGATTGGGAGTCCTCTCCTTTTCTTCCCTCCCTGTCATTCCTGGAGGAGGACAGTCTTGATGTGAAACAGCATCCTACCAGGGGTACCTGCTTCACGGGAGCAGGGCTACCATTTTTCATGAGGTTAGTCACAGGCACAGCAGAGGGAGCCTACCCTAAAGCAGGGGAGGGGACCAGCGTAGAAGGAAGCCAAGCCCTGTGGATGTGTCCCTGTGAATTTCATTATCATCACGGGCCAGTGAGTATCACACCAAGAGGAGCAGTGCTGAGAAGGCAGAATGGAGGATTGGAGAGTAGGGGGTGTGGGACACCAGAAGGAAGGCTTCCCTGAGGAGGTATCTGCAGCCCCCTTCTGAAAGGACAGGGGCCATGGACTGGGGAGGCAAGTAAGGGCTCCCTAGGTAGAACAGCACGGCCTTCTCCATATGTCCTCTCCCCCTAGCCCCAGGCCCCACACAGCCGACCACACATCTTATCTCCCCTCCTCCTCCTCAGAATACCAAACATTATGAGCTGTTAAACTACAGTGAGCATGGGACAACGGTGGACAATGTGCTGTATTCATGTGACTTCTCGGAGAAGACCCCGCCAACCCCCCCAAGCAGTATTGTTGCCAAAGTGCAGAGTGTCATCAGTAAGTTGGAGCAGAGGTCTGTGGCCACAAAGCTGAGGCCGCAGTCAGGGTGGTTCTGACTTGCTGCCCATGGTCTGTCTCTTGCCTTTCTAGTCCTATTGACTAAGCTCTACTTCCTCATGGGCCCAGGCCCCAGAGAAGCAAGTGCTGAGTACCCCCATGTGTGTACACACTTGTGGGGACTTCAGACTCCACCAACCCTTTCTGAGCATCCTTCATCTGTAGTCATGCAGCAGTTGGAATGGGGAGATGCAGGAGCCCTACCTTGGCAAACAGCCCACATGGGTTGGCTGCTCACTGTTCCTCTTCTGTGACCATCCCCCTTTTTCCCAGGGCGCCGCCGGCACCAGAAACAGGATGAAGAGCCAAGTGAGGAGGCAGCCATGATGAGTTCCCAGGCCCAAGGGCCGCAGCGGAGACCCTGCAATTGCAAAGCCAGCAGCTCCAGCTTGATTGGGGGCAGTGGGGCCGGCTGGGAGGGCACGGCCTTACTGCACCATGGCAGCTACATCAAGCTGGGCTGCCTACAGTTTGTCTTCAGCATCACTGAGTTTGCGACCAAACAGCCCAAAGGCGATGCCAGCCTGCTGCAGGATGGGGTCTTGGCCGAGAAGCTCTCTCTCAAGCCCCACCAGGGCCCTGTGCTGCGCTCCAACTCCGTTCCCTAGGACTGGCAGCTACCCCACCACTGGCCTGTACACCCACCCAAGACTCCTGCAATGCAAAAATGTACACAAACCAAGCCCGGGTGTTTTCTATACTCTACCAGAAACGCTTCAACTACAATCTTTGCATGAAATGAAGAAAACCTTTTGACTGTTTTTTAAAAATCCTTTTTCTTTCCTCAAGTTCTAGGGGGCATTTGCACATATATTTGTACTCAACATTTCATGGGAAAGCGGCAAACCCGAGCTGAGGAACAGCGTGGGCAGGGAGGGAAAGACCCATGGTCTGGACACTTCCTCCAACACAAAACCCTTCCCCACCCACCTACTACTCCCTCCCCCTCGCCCGCCGTTGTAAAATAATCAGAAACTTGTTCTATTTTGTGGCAGTGACAATAGTTTTATATTAAAAGAAAAAATACAGTTTTCATACAGCAAAATCTATACAATATCATTGTTTTATTTAATATAAAGATCGCTACCCACCTTCCTTCCATGGTTCCCACCCTCCACGTTATTTTCCCTTTCTGCAGCGGTTGCACTACAGGTAGCTACTGTGTATTATGGACAAATGAGAAATGAATTCTTTTTCTGGCTGTCCATCTGTTTTATTTCAAATAAGGAAAAGTGTATTTGGATTTTGTGTAAATACATCTAGTGATGACATTTTTTCAATGTTTTTAAAAACCGTGTACAGTACTACATGTGGTAGAGCGTTTTCTCAAATTGTCTATTGTAGCAAAAATGTTTTTGTCGTAATCCTGTTTTGTCTCCTTTTTTTGTTCTCTTGCCACTTCTCTCCTCTTCTTCCTGCCCCTGGTTCCCTCCTCTCCTCCCACCCCCACAACCAGTACCAATGTACATAGTAATTGTAATGTTTTAGACTTTACAGAAACTTTCCTGTATTCTGTATATAAAAAACAAAAATACTTCAAATTGTGTTTTCTGACTGTCTGTCCTACCTGTCATCACCCTCAGAGGAGACCCTCTTTTAGATCTGGGTCTAGCAGGTGGGGGGCCTTTTGAACAGGTCTCATTCCCATAGGGAAGTTTGGGAGGGGAAGTGTTGGAGAAAAGTGAGCCAGGGTGGATGGAGGACAATGGAAGGACATGGGTGCGTCTGCTGGCCGCGGGGGCTGTTTCTCCAGAGAACCCTGACTGATAGTGGAATCCAGTCTTGACTTGTCACTTCTAGTCATGTGATCTGCAGTCATGCTTCTCTACAACTGCTATTCCTCATCAGAAAATGAGTCTGCTGCATTACCTTAACTCTCAAGTCCCGGGAACCTTCATTAAACCAAATTCCATGCTTTCCTCCCAGATCTTAGTGAAAAACTCTGCAGGAAGTTTTCCTGAGGACAGCCTCCTCAGATGGAGAGGACCTCTGTGTATATTCCAGAACTGTTTGTGTAGGTGCATCTGCTTGTGTGTCAGGATTTTGCCTTAGGGATAGAGAATGAATATTCTATCCCCAGCCTCATCCCACAGCATCTACAATGGAAACCTGAATCCTCAGTGCAGCTAAATAGGAAACTGGCCCTGGAATCTGAGGTCTGTCCCTGACTTTCATCTGCCCATCTAGGCTTCATCACTCTGCTCCCGGTGTCCTGATGGGCTTTTTGAACTCCCTAAGGACAGAAACTTGAATATCTTCCGCTCAGAATTTCCAAGTCTAACTACACTGCTGGGCACACCGTAAGTACCAAATATCAGGTTCTAGGTTGTACTGAATTTCTCAGGCAACGGCCTTCTGCCCTGGAATACCCTTACCCATTCGTTCCTAGCTGGCCCCACCCTTCTTGCCATCATGGTCACTTGTAACTGAGTGATGGAGCTTCTCTGCCTGTCTCTATCACCTGTGAGAACCATTCCAAAGGCAAATTTCCTCCTGAAAGGCAGTCATAGATTTTACTTTCTATCTCTTCCGGCTTCCCTTCAGCCATGGAAGGCACTAGTGGGGCTGAGGTAGGGAGATACAGAGGGGGAATGAAGGAGTGAATTCTGACACCCCTCAATTGCCTGTGCCACCTTGAACAGTGTCCCCTCTAGCCTGTGTGGGGAGAACAGGGAAGAATCCTAGAAGCTGGAGGCTGGATGTGAAGATAAAAAATTGAAGGATTTGGCCCAGTGCGGAGGCTGACACCTGTAATCCCACCACTTTGAGAGGCTGAGGCAGGTGGGTCACTTAAGTTCAGAAGTTTGAGACCAACCTGGCCAACACAGTGAAAACCCATCTCTACTAAAATACAAAAATTAGCCAGGTGTGGTGTCACACACCTGTAATCCTAGCTACTCTAGAGTCCGAGGCAGAAGAATTGCTTGAACTCAGGAGGCAGAGGTGGCAATGAGCCGAGATCATGCCACTGCATTCCAGCCTGGGCAACAAGAGCGAAATTCCATCACAAAAAAAAAAAGACAGCTGGACATGGTGGTTCACGCCTATAATCCCAGCACTTTGTGAGGCTGCTGAGGCAGGCGGATCACCTGAGGTCAGGAGTTCGAGACCAGCCTGGCCAACATGGCAAAAACCCCTCTCTACTAAAAATACAAAAATTAGCCAGGTGTGGTGGCGGGGACCTGTAATCCCAGCTACTCAGAAGGCTGAGGCAGGAGAATCACTTGAACCCGGTAAGCAGAGGTTGCAATGAGCCGAGACCGCGCCATTGCATTCCAGCCTGGGCAACAGAGGGAGACTCCCTCTCAAAAAAAAAAAAAAAGGAAGGAAGGAAGGGAAGGAAGGGAAGAAAGAAAAGGATTTGTTCCTAGAGGGAAAGCATCTAGGACTAGACTCAAAGACACACGTGTATTCATGTACACGCTTGACTTCAGAAGGGAGGGACTGTGCTACATACACCTCGAGTAAACATATGGAGATATTCAAGCACATGCATTGGCAGAGACTACAAATGCAGGCACATACCTGGAGGGACTCTGCCGGAATGCACACAAACACCTACAGGTGCTTACATGGTCTCACAGGATCCAGAGGCACGTACACAACCCGAAGGGTGATCCTAGGAACCACGGGCACATACACACCTGGAGGTCATTCACATACAAGCGTTGTAGATGCATGCACATACCTAGCATGCACTCCCAGGGTGTCCGTGGACACTGACACCTAGGTGTTCACACAGGCACACACCTAGGGGGCGCTCCCAGGGCCCAAGTGCACACACGCACCTCAAAGGTGTCCACAGACGCACACGCCCCCAGGACGCCGACGCACGCCTAGGGGGCGCTCGCAGGGCCGGCGCGCACCCGCACGCACACACACCCCTACCCAGCCTCCTGCCAGCCTCCGCCTTCGGAGGCTGACGCGCCCCGGCGCCGTTCCAGGCCTGTGCGGGGCGGATCGGCAGCCGCCTGGCGGCGATCCAGGCCGGCGCGGGGCCTGGGCGGGAGCCGGGAGGCGCGGCCGGCATGGAGGCGCTGCTGTTGGGCACGGGGTTGCTGCTGGGCGCTTACGTGCTTGTCTACTACAACCTGGTGAAGGCCCCGCCGTGCGGCGGCATCGGTAACCTGCGGGGCCGCACGGCTGTGGTCACTGGTGAGTGCGGAGGCGGGTGAGTGCGCGCTGGCGGGGCGCGCGGAGGGGAGGCCGGGCCGGCGGTAGCGGCAGCCCGCCAGGCTCAGCTCAGCTCGGCTCGCGCCCGCGGTCCGCAGGCGCTAACAGCGGCATCGGGAAGATGACGGCGCTGGAGCTGGCGCGCCGGGGAGCGCGCGTGGTGCTGGCGTGCCGCAGCCGGGAGCGCGGGGAGGCGGCGGCCTTCGACCTCCGCCAGGTGAGAGGCAGCGGGGGCGCGTGGGACCGTGAGCCGAGAACCCGCCGGGACACAGAGAAGCCAGCAAAGGGGCTGCGGAGGATCCGGGTCCAGGGAGGAGAGTGCGGCGCGGGCGGCTGAGCGCGAAGAGGGAGTGCACGGAGCGCCGGGGTCACCCGAGGAAGGCGCACCAGAGCCGAGTGGGGGAGGGGCTTCCTGAAGGCCGTAATTGCAGTTCTGAGACGTTTAAGCATCAGTAGAAGTTGGGTTAATGATTAGTAGGAAAGGGAACAGCAGAGAGCACAGCATAAGCAAAGGCCCTGATGCAAGAGAGTTGGACTGATCTGAAAAACTGAGAAAAAGATTTAATGAGGCTGGAGCACAAAGTATGAGGAAGATGGGCAAATGAGGGGGCTGGAGGCCCTTCTAGAGCCTATTGAGAAGCTTGGATTTTATAGATTGGGCAGCACAGACCAGTGGAGACCGTAAACGGCCCTCAGTAGGCTCCGGACTGTCAGAATAGCCTTTGGAAGGAACCCCTTTGTGGCTGCGTGGTGCTTGGAGTGGAGGGGCAAGAGCGGGCGAGAGGAGACCAGTGAGAAGTCTGTTACAGATTTTGGGGTAAATGGTAATGGGGAAAGGAGGTGATAATAATAGCAAGTACCTACCCAGTGCTGCTGGAGTGTATTTTACACATGTTAACTCCTTTCATTCTCACAACAGCTCAGTGAGATTGGTACTGTTATTATTATTCCCTTTATGCAGTGAGAGAACTGAGGCCAAAAGAGATTAAGTATCTTGCCCAAGGTCACACTCTAGTAAAAGGCAAAGTCAGGATTTGAATCCACACACTTACCTAGTAAACTCTAAGATGTAGGGGCAGATTTTATTAAACAGTAGGAGATGAACTCTCAGAATTTGGTTCCTGGGGAGAGGGAAGAGGATAAAGATGCCTGGTGACAAGCCCAGCCCTTGCCGCTCCACAGGAGAGTGGGAACAATGAGGTCATCTTCATGGCCTTGGACTTGGCCAGTCTGGCCTCGGTGCGGGCCTTTGCCACTGCCTTCCTGAGCTCTGAACCACGGTTGGACATCCTCATCCACAATGCCGGTGAGGGGCAGCAGGCCCTGCGGGGTGGGGGGTGGCGGGTGGCCAGGGGCAGCTGCCCCCTCCAGCGGAAGCCCTGCTGGGGCCAGTGGACACATGGGAATGATGCCCCCTACTCCCATCTCATAGATAGGGATGCCAAGGCTGCAGAGCTCCTTCTGGAGCAGCCACTTACATCTAGCCTCTGCCCCAGGGATCAGTTCCTGTGGCCGGACCCGCGAGGCGTTTAACCTGCTGCTTCGGGTGAACCACATCGGTCCCTTTCTGCTGACACATCTGCTGCTGCCTTGCCTGAAGGCATGTGCCCCTAGCCGCGTGGTGGTGGTAGCCTCAGCTGCCCACTGTCGGGGACGTCTCGACTTCAAACGCCTGGACCGCCCAGTGGTGGGCTGGCGGCAGGAGCTGCGGGCATATGCTGACACTAAGCTGGCTAACGTACTGTTTGCCCGGGAGCTTGCCAACCAGCTTGAGGGCACTGGCATCACCTGCTATGCAGCCCACCCAGGTGAGATCTGGTTCTTCGGCTTCCGATTCCCCTCTCCTTTCCATGCCCCATCCTGTGCCCCCCACACCACTACCACCTCCCCACCCCCAATCCCTCATTGAGTCACAGAATCTCAGAGCAGGAAGGAAGCATAGTCCAAGGAGAGGCCTGTTCCTTGCTGATCTTGGAACCAGGCTCTCCTGGTTTAGGTTCTTCCTCTCACAGCACAAGCCTGGGTGCCGAGCCCTGGGGGGTGTATGGCCATGAATAAGACCTGGATTCCCACCCCCAGGAGCCATCTGCACTGACTGAACTGATAATGATGATGATGATAGCTAATAATTTTTCATTCATCCAAGAAGCATTTACCGAGTACCTACTCTGTACCAGGCATTATTTGCAGTGCTGGGGATATAGCAGTGAACAAAACAAAGACTCTGCCCTCATAGAGTTTGCATTCTAGTTTGGAGGCGAGGGAGAGAGCCAATAAATATATACAATGAGGGGTGGTGATAGAGTTCTCTGAGGAAAGAGGAAACAGGGCGAGGGGCAAATGGAATGGGAATATGGTGTGGCAGTCAAGGAAGACATATCTGTAAAGGTGACATTTGAACAGAAGCCTGAAAGATACATGGCTCACTGGGGAGATGCCCAGAAAAAGAGAGAACAGTGCAAATAATAAGTGCAAAGGGGCCGGAAGCGGTGGCTCATGCCTATAATCCCAGCACTTTGGGAGGTCGAGGCTGGTAGATCACTTGAGGTCAGGAGTTTGAGACCAACCTGGGCAATATGGTGAAACTGCATCTCTAGGCCAGGTGTGGTAGCTCACACCTGTAATCCCAGCATTTTGGGAGGCTGAGGCAGGCGATCACAAGGTCAGGAGTTCAAGACCAGCCTGACCAACATGGTGAAACCATGTCTCTACTAAAAATACAAAAATTAGCCAGGCGTGGTAGCGTGTGCCTGTAATCCCAGCTACTCAGGAGGCTGAGGCAGGAGAATCATTTTAATTCAGGAAGTGGAGGTTGCAGTGAGCTGTGATACTGCCACTGCACTCCAGCCTGGGGGACAGAGCAAGACTCTATCTCAAAAAAAGAAAAAAAAGAAAAAAAAACCTGTCTCTACTACAAATACAAAAATTAGCTAGACATGGTGTCTGCCACCTGTAGTCCCAGCTATTCACGAGGCTGAGGCAGGAGAATCGCCTGAACCTGAAGGTGGATGTTGCAGTAAGCTGAGATCTCGCCACTGTACTCCAGCCTGGGTGACAGAGCGAGACTCTGTCTCCAAAACAGAAAAAAGTAATTGCAGAGGCCCTAAGGCCTGGTGTGCTTGAGAAAGGCTAATGTGGCTGGAACAGAGTGAGGGGGGAGAGTGGCAAGAGGTGAGGTCATAGAGAGGCACTGGGTCCTGTAGGGTTTGGAGGGAGGTTCACTATAAGCATTCTGACTTTTACTCTGAGTGAGATAATTGGGGATCCAGAGGCACACTTTGTCTTATGCAAAAGGTTATACCAGGATAACAAGATCTGCCATATTCATATTACCATACTGCATTTTAGATAGTCACTGCCTAAAGCTCATTAGTAATTATAATAGCGATGATCACAATTAGCCTTTATTAAGCCTCTATTATACTCCATATCCCTAATGTCCAAAATAGTGGCTTGTTTTCTGCTAGTTTTTTTTTTTTTTTTTTTTTTTTTTTTTTTTTTGAGACGGAGTCTTGCTCTGTCGCCCAGGCGGGAGTGCAGTGGCCGGATCTCAGCTCACTGCAAGCTCCGCCTCCCGGGTTTACGCCATTCTCCTGCCTCAGCCTCCCGAGCAGCTGGGACTACAGGCGCCCGCCACCTTGCCCGGCTAGTTTTTTGTATTTTTTAGTAGAGACGGGGTTTCACCATGTTAGCCAGGATGGTCTTGATCTCCTGACCTCGTGATCCACCCGTCTCGGCCTCCCAAAGTGCTGGGATTACAGGCTTGAGCCACCGCGCCCGACCTGTACTGCAAGTACTTAATAAATGCTGGTTAAACAAGGAACAGGACTTGAGCTAGAAGAAAAGATGGAGAGAGACTGAGAATTGTTTCAGGCATGGGACACAGCATGAACAAAATCTGGGATGTGAGGTGAACAAGCAGTTTGGATGGAAGGGAAGAGGCTTCATGCAGGAAATGAGTGAAGTAACCTCGAAGAAGTCCCGAATGCCTGGTAAATACTATCCTTGTTCCCTTGAAACCAGATTCTGTCCCTATTCTTCTAGCTCTGTTCTATTATTATTATTATTTTTTAAAGAGACAGAGCTTCACTATGTTGCCCAGGCTGGTCTCAAACTCCTGGGCTCAAGCGATCCTCCTGCTCCACCTCCCGAGTAGCTGTGACTATAAATGCACACCACTGTGCCTAGCCCAACTCCTTTCTTTCTTCCTGCCTACAGGGCCTGTGAACTCGGAGCTGTTCCTGCGCCATGTTCCTGGATGGCTGCGCCCACTTTTGTGCCCATTGGCTTGGCTGGTGCTCCGGGCGCCAAAAGGGGGTGCCCAGACACCCCTGTATTGTGCTCTACAAGAGGGTATCGAGCCCCTCAGTGGGAGATATTTTGCCAACTGCCATGTGGAAGAGGTGCCTCCAGCTGCCCGAGATGACCGGGCA
Source organism: Rhinopithecus bieti (assembly GCF_001698545.2). Classification (NCBI taxonomy): domain Eukaryota; kingdom Metazoa; phylum Chordata; class Mammalia; order Primates; family Cercopithecidae; genus Rhinopithecus; species Rhinopithecus bieti. The sequence goes on from NW_016816690.1 coordinate 1,772,142, forward strand.
GCCCATCGGCTATGGGAGGCCAGCAAGAGGCTAGCAGGGCTTGGGCCTGGGGAGGATGCTGAACCCGATGAAGACTCCCAGTCTGAGGACTCAGGGGCCCCATCTTCTCTGAGCACCCCCCACCCTGAGGAGCCCACAGTTTCTCAACCTTACCCCAGCCCTCAGAGCTCACCAGATTTGTCTAAGATGACTCACCGAATTCAGGCTAAAGTTGAGCCTGAGACCCAGCTCTCCTAACCCTCAGGCCAGGATGCTTTCCATGGCACTTCATGGCCCTTGAAAACCTCGGATGTGTGCCAGGCCATGCCCTGGACACTGATGGGTTTATGATCTTGACCTCCATGGTTACTTTCTGGGGCCCCAAGCTGTGCCCTGGACATCTCTTTTCCTGGTTGAAGAAATAATGGGTGATTATTTCTTCCTGAGAGTGACAGTAACCCCAGATGGAGAGATAGTGGGTAATATGCTAGACCCTGTGCTTCTCGGAAATTTGGATTTAGTATTTTCAGGTCCCACCCTCATTGATTCTGATCAGCTCTGGAGCAGAGGCAGGGAGTTGGCAATGTGATGCACTGCCAACATTGAGAATTAGTGAATTGAGCCCTTTGCAACGGTCTAGCGAAGTAGTTAAATTACCCCCATGTTAATGAGGTTGAATAAGGCTCCCGAGCTAAGGGACTTGCCCAAGGTCTCACAGTGAGTAGGAGGAGGGCCTGAGATTTGAACCCAGGGGTCTGAGGCCAGGGCCCACTGCCGTAAGATGCGTGCTGAGAAGTGAGTCAGGGCAGGGCAGTTGGTATCGAGGTGCCCCATGGGAGTAGGGGGACGCCTTCCGGGCGGAGGCAGGGCTGGGGCGATCTGTATCTGCAGCCCCTTGGAATAAAAGCGCGTTGACCGCTGAGGCTGCGCTAGCTCCTGCCTCAACCCGCCGGCCCCGCCCTCCGCCGCCACACTTCCGGCGGGGCTGCGACCACAGAGGGGCGCGGGCGAGCGGGCGGCCGGCCGCTGGGGGTGGCGGGATAGGCTGGGCGCGGCCAGTGCTGCGGACCCGCTGCTGCTCTCCGGGTCTGTGCGGTCCCGAGGGCCGTCCGTGCCGCCGGCGCCATGGGCAACTGCCACACGGTGGGGCCCAACGAGGCGCTGGTGGTTTCAGGTGAGGGGGCGGCGAGGAAGGTGGGCGCTGTGGAGGGTGCTCGTGGTGGGTGCAGGGCTGGAGAGTGCACGGGGAAGAGCTGGGCCTGAGTCCACCGCGCGGCGCAGGGCGCTGGCCCCCGGGCGGCACCTGAGGCCCCTGACAAGAGAGATCCCCTTGTGCTCACGCTTTCCTTGCTGCGCACCCTCGGGCACCCACCAGGTGCTCCCCCTCCCGCTGCGTGTTTTCCTGTGTTTATTTGCTTCTCCTCCCCTCCCCTCCCTAGGTGGGGCCTCCCCGCCGCTCCACCGTGTGGTTGGGGGTCCAGAACTGAAGCCGTGGGGTTCCAGGAGGGAGGGAACTAGTGGTTTCGGGAACGCAGAGATTTGGCTGGATTCCAGAGCCCGGGATTGGGGGCGGGTCGCGCAGCCCTGGAGGGCAGGTGCCTGTATGGGGAGGGGCCCTGAGACGGAGGTCCTTTATCTGGGCACAGACCCGTTAATTCCAAGCACGCTGGGGCTTGTTGGGGATTACCGGCACTGCCCGCCCAGGAGACGCGGGTGTGGCCTCTACAGGTTGGGAAACCCGGTTCTGGGCTGTGCAGCTCGGGATTGCAAAATGCTGCAAGTTCCATTATTTCTGTCTAGGTGGGGCATGGGGACTGCGGTACTGGGGAAAATGAGCCGCTATTGAGATTTTATATTTGGGGTGCTTTGAGAAGCGGCTGACACCTTGCAAGCCACCAGGTTGTGCAGCTCTTGACTCTCAGGAGCTAGGGGAGGGGGGTCCTGGTGCCTGACAGCTTGGAGACCTGGAGCTGGAGGAATTTCTCATGTCTGTCTTCCCACTATCAGTGCTGATTTTTTTCGGCCTGCCTGCAGATTTGGTAGAACTGGTTACTGAAGAGGTAGAAGGGGGTAGAAGCCCTGAGCCAGGCCTTATAGCTGCCAACCCTTGGAGACGTGTGATAAATCCACTGGGAATTTTCATTCCAAAACATGGCGTCAAGTTCACTTTGGGTCTCAAAATCAGTCTCTCCACTGGGACATCCCCAATGTGTGGGAGATAAGTACCTTACCCCCCTGAAGACCAGAAATAGCCTTGGGGACAGAAGGGAGACTCCCAGAGAACACTGAAGCCAGACTTGCTCCTTTATATGACCTGGACCTGTCTCCCAGTCCACACCCTTAGAGAAGGTTTTTAGAGACCAGAATCTGCACTGTACTTTGTTTTTCTTGTGGAATTTCCTTCAGGAAGCCCAGACTCTGGACTGAGAAGACAAAAGCTACAATTCCATCCTTGTGATGGGACTGAGCGGCAAGAAGAGCCCCAGAGATGGGCTGCTCTGTGCCTTCCAGTTACTGAGAACCTGGTCTTCAGAACAGAAGTCAATGCACTGTTAGCTTCAAAGCCATTTTAGGGGTGGGAAGAGGAGGTCATGCTGAGAACTGAGAATGCTGGAGTCAGGGAAGCAGAGAAGGTTGGGGGTGGCGGATAATGCCTGGCACGATGATACCTTGGGATTTGAGATGATCAAGCTGAGATCCAGCTCCCTCTTGCGTGTGGACTCCTGAGAGAGCAAAGCAACTGCTCCCGCCCCTGCCCCCACCTGTCTACCTTGCTCCTTGGACCTGCATCTAAGACCAGAGGCATCTCACCTAGCCCAGTTTCAGAAGGAGGATGCTAATACATCTCATGGTCATCTTTTTCATCCTTTCTTTTTTTTTTTTTTTTTTTTTTTTTTTTTTTTGAGACGGAGTCTCGCTCTGTCACCCAGGCTGGGGTGCAGTGGCCAGATCTCAGCTCACTGCAAGCTCCGCCTCCCGGGTTTACACCATTCTCCTGCCTCAGCCTCCCGAGTAGCTTGGACTACAGGCGCCCGCCTCCTTGCCCGGCTAGTTTTTTTTTTGTATTTTTAGTAGAGACAGGGTTTCACCGTGTTCGCCAGGATGGTCTCGATCTCCTGACCTCGTGATCCACCCGTCTCGGCCTCCCAAAGTGCTGGGATTACAGGCTTGAGCCACCGCGCACGGCCCTCATCCTTTCTTATTATCTAACCTCCCTCCTTCAGTTTGTAACATAAAACTTTTTTCTCTCTACTTTTGAAAATTTTAAAGGGGAATCATTTTCATTTGGATGGGGTCAGGGTGGGGATAAGAGGGGAGAAAAGCATAATTTTATTTTCACTCACCCTAACTGAAATTTAGTGTTTCCTGTGATTATGAATATTGGCAACAATTCATGATAGTATTAGCAGAAATTTTCCTACTACACTACAGTTATTGCTGGTACCTTGAAAATCTGTTGGCGGGGCGTGGTGGCTTATGCCTGTAATCTCAGCACTTTGGGTGGCCGGGATGGGAGGATCAGCTAAGGTCAGGAGTTTGAGACCATTCTGGCTAACATGGTGAAACCCTGTTTCTGTTAAAAATACAAAAAATTAGCCGGGCATGGTGGCGCGCGCTTGTAAGCATCTCAAAAAAAAAAATAATTTACATTTTGAAATTAAATAATTGCATTTTGAAATTAAGCTAGTAATTAGATTTACCACTAGATCTTAATATTTAATTTTTTTTTTTTTTTTTTTTTTTTTTTTTTTTTT
>NW_016816690.1:1777083-1800169 GCF_001698545.2 Rhinopithecus bieti
AAAAAAAAAAAAAAAACAAGGTCTTCCTCTGTTGCCCAGGCTAGAGTGCAGTGGTGTGACTTCGGCTCACTGCAACCTCCACCTACCAGGTTCAAGCCATTCTCATCCCTCAGCCTCCCAAGTAGCTGGGATTACAGGCACATGCCACCATGCCCAGCTAATTTTTATATTTTTAGTAGAGACAGAGTTTCACCATGTTGGCCAGGCTGTTCTCAAACTCATGGCCTAAAGTGATCCGCCCACCTCAGCCTCCCAAAGTGCTGGGATTACAGGTGTGAGCCACCATGCCTGGCTGCTAATTTTTAATTTTTTGTAGAGACAGGGTCTCCCTATGTTGCCCAGACTGGTCTCAAACTCCTGGGCTCAAGCAATCCTCCCACCTCAGCCTCCCAAAGTGCTGGAATTACAGTCATGTGCCATCATGCCCAGCCAGGATATGGACTTCTTTTTTTTGAGACGGAGTTTTGCTCTGTCACCCAGGCTGGAGTGCAGTGACGCGATCTCTGCTCACTGCAAGCTCCACTGCCTCCCGGGTTCACGCCCGTTCTCCTGCCTCAGCCTCCCTAGAAGCTGGGACTACAGGCACCCGCCACCACGCCAGGCTAGTTTTTTTGTATTTTTAGTAGAGACGGGGTTTCACCGTGTTAGCCAGGATGGTCTCGATCTCCTGACCTCTTGATCCGCCTGCCTCGGCCTCCCGAAGTGCTGGAATTACAGGCGTGAGCCACCGCGCCCGGCCTGGACTTCTTGACTAGTGGGAAGAAGGTGGGCTGGACACGGTGGCTCACACCTGTAATCCCAGCACTTTAGGAGACCGAGGTGGGAGGATAACTTGAGGCCCAGAGTTTGAGACCAGCTTCTGCAACATAGCAAGACCCTGTCTCTACAAAAACAATTCTTTTTAATTAGACAGGCATGGCAGTGTATGGAAGGCAGAGGCTGGAGGATCACTTGAGCCCGTGAGTTCAAGGCTGCAGTGAGCTGTGATTACACCACTGCATTCAGCCTGGGTGACAGAGTATAATACTGTCTCAAAAAAAAAAAAAAAAAGGTGGAGGAAGGCCAGGAAGGGCAGGGGATGCTCCTGAGAGGGCTGAGTGGTGGGGCTATGTCCTGGAGAAGGGCTAAGAGAGTGGAACAGAGATTATCATGGAGTATTTTGTGGTTCTGGAGCTTAATTGTAGAAAGGGAAAGCAAGTTGGGTTAGAAAGAGTGAGGTACAGTCAGGAGAAACTTCCGGGTCTTGAGATGAGGAAGAGTTACAGAAATCAAGGAAAAGGCACCTAACTGGCCTCTTGGGAGGGGTGCTCAGGCTGAGTGATCAGGAAGCTAGCAGGAAGTTGCCTTCCAGGGGAGGATGCTGGTAGGGGCGGGCAATCTGGCAGTTTCAGCTTCCTGTTGTTGCAACCCTTGGGAACCTGGCCATGTTGCCCTTAGCCAAGGCCCAGCTTGAGCTGTGGCAGCCTGCTCCCCAAGCCAAAGAATAAGTTAAAGGTAAAGGTTGGGCTGGGTGCAGTGGCTCATGCCTGTAATCCCAGCACTTTGGGAGGCTGAGGCAGGCAGATCACCTGAGGTCAGGAGTTCGAGACCAGCCTGGCCAACATGGTGAAACCCCATCTCTACTAAAAATTTAAAACTTAGCCAGACGTGTTAGTGGTTGCCTGTAATCCCAGCTACTTGAGAGGCTGAGGCAGGAGAATCTCTTGAACCTGGGAGGCGGAGGTTTCATCGAGCCAATAGTGTGCCACTTCTTTCCAACCTGGGCAACAGAGCAAGACTCTGTCTCAAAAAAAAAAAAACGAAAACAAAGAGTGGCCATCTACCCTGTCCATCCCCCACCTCACTCCCTCCCTCATCCTACCGCCACCACTACCACCTTCCCACTGCACATTGAGAAGTCCCCTGGAGCTAGCCCAAGGCAACCATGCCCCAGCCCCCACCAGGCCAGAAGATGTAGAATAAGCTGTGATTTTTGGTCCCGTTCCAGTTTCACTTGATCCTGAGATGGTTTGGGTTTCAGATTGAGTGCTTGTCCTCAGAGGCCTCCCCACCCCACTTCCCAGGTCAGAGAAGCCGGGAATGGCTTACCTTGAACAGTAGCCCTGTAAGCAGGTAGTTCTACCCCAGAGAAACAGACAGACAGAGACCCAGGACCCCCTCTTACTGTTCCCTGCCCACACTGTGGGGCTGCTCTTTGATCCCTGAACCTCTGGCTCTGCTACTGGAACTTCACGCATGGCAGCAGACCCAGAAAACGGGGTTACCTGCCTGGTAAGCAGTATTAGATGCCAGCTCTCCAACCTTTCAAGCCCTCCCCACTGGGAGGTCTTTATTTCTTTTTCTCCACCCACCCAAAATTTGTCACCAGTTTCCCGTTTTCTCCATTGTGTCTGTTTCTATTATTGTCCTCACCATCCACCCAAACCCAGACTCTAGAGCTGCACTGTCCAATGTGGACAGGAGCCACAGGTGACCATTTAAATTAATTAAATAAAAAATTCAATTCCCCAGTCATACCAGCCTCATTTGAAATGCACAACAGTCGCATGTTGCTAGAGGCTGCTGTACTGCACAGCATAAACACAGAAGAAGATATAGAACATTCTTACCCTTGCAGAAAGTTGTCACGGATAAGACTGCTCTAGAAGTTGTCTGCCAGCATCAGCCACCATGCGTTGCCTGGATTACTGCAAGAGGCCAGTCTCCCTGATCCCAGTGTCTTCCTCCTTGACCAAAGTGATATGTGTTTCTCAAGGGTTACGTTGCTCCCTATCACTCAGACACACAGCTTCTTGGCCTAACACACAAGGCACTGTGTGATCTGCCCTCTGCCCCTCCTCTTGCCTTGTTCCCTGCTGTGAGTCCCCAGAGACACTAACCCAGCTGCATGAACCTCCCCCAGACCCTTGACCTTGGGAGTCAGACAACCTTTTGAGGTTCTTTGAAGATTTCATGAAAACCTAACTTTGTGAACGTGGAAATGATAATGCTCAGCCAGGTGCAGCAGCTCACGCCTGTAATCCCAGCACTTTGAGACGCCAATGCCTGTGGATCGCTTGAGCCCAGGAATTGGAGAACAGCCTGGGCAACATGGTGAAACCTTGTCTCCACAAAAAATACAAAAATTAGCTGGGCATAGTGGCACACACCTGCAGTTCCAGCTACTCGAGAAGCTAAGGTGGGAGGATCAATTGAGCCTAAGAGGTCGAGGCTGCAGTGAGCCGTGATTGCACCACTGTACTCTGGCCTGGGCGACGGAATGAGACCCTGTCTCAAAAAAAAAAAAATGGTAACAGTCTCTGGTTTTTCCCAGATCACTTATTTCCTTTGAATTCTGTTTCCTGTACATTTTTTTGCACTGCAAGTTAACTGCCTGTCCAGTTTTATGAAGGTTTCCTTGAACTTGCTGAGGAATTTTGGCATTAACAAGAGAATTCACTACAAGAATCTTAGGAACTGGTTTTTCTCATTTCTGTATAGGGAACATGTAGAACATGTCTAGATCATGGATCTGGGTTGTGGCTGAATTAGATATTCTGTGTAGTTGACACACTGTTTCCAAGAACCACTTCCTTTTTTTTTTTTTTTGAGACGGAGAGTCACTCTGTCACCCTGGCTGGAGTGCAGTGGCACGATCTCAGCTCACTGCAAGCTCCGCCTCCCGGGTTCATGCCATTCTCCTGCCTTAGCCTCCTGAGTAGCTGGGACTACAGGCACCTGCCACCACGCCCGGCTAATTTCTTTTGTATTTTTAGTAGAGATGGGGTTTCACTGTGTTAGCCAGGATGGTCTCGATCTCCTGACATCTTGATCCGCCCGCCTCGGGCTCCCAAAGTGCTGGGATTACAGGCGTGAGCCACTGTGCCTGGCTGAACCAGTTCCTTTTTAGGCCATTTTGCTTTGTCTTCACTTCTCCCATTGGTACCACAAGTTAGCCTTTGTTTTGAGACCTTGCCTTCCCCACCCGTGGGAACGGGTGGGGAACAAAGTCATTCTGAATATTATGAAAGTGGAGAACCAGCCTCACTGAGATGTGTCTGCCAGGCAGAAGAGCAAACCCCCTCACCTTGGCTGGGAGACTCTTCCTTCCCTCCCAGCCCCCCAGTGTTGTCCCCGTCTGCGTTCCCTCTCTGTCTACACCCACCGTGATAACAGGTGAACTCCAGGGCATACTTGTTTATTGAATGAATTAATTAAAAATGGAAGCTGGACCAGGTGCAGTGGCTCACGCCTGTAATGCCAGCATTTTGGAAGGCCAAGGCAGGTGGATCACGAGGTCAACAGTTCGAGACCAGCCTGGCCAACGTGGTGAAATCCTGTCTCTACTAAGAATACAAAAATTTGTCCGGGCGCGGTGGCTCAAGCCTGTAATCCCAGCACTTTGGGAGGCCGAGACGGGCGGATCACGAGGTCAGGAGATCGAGACCATCCAGGCTAACACGGTGAAACCCTGTCTCTACTAAAAAAAAAAAAAATACAAAAAACTAGGCAGGCGAGGTGGCGGGCGCCTGTAGTTCCAGCTACTCGGGAGACTGAGGCAGGAGAATGGCGTAAACCTGGGAGGCGGAGCTTACAGTGAGCTGAGATCCGGCCACTGCACTCCAGCCTGGGCGGCAGAGCGAGACTCTGTCTCAAAAAAAAAAAGAATACAAAATTAGACGGGTGTGGTGGCACATGCCTATAATCCCAGCTACTCGAGAGACTGAAGCAGGAGAATTGCTTGAACCTGGGAGGCAGAGGTTGCAGTGAGCCGGGATCATGCCACTGCACTCCAACCTGGGCAACAGAACAAAACTCCATCTCCAGAAAAAAAAAAAAGCTGGCCTGGTGAGGTGGCTCACACCTGTAATGCCANAAAAAAAATACAAAAAACTAGGCAGGCGAGGTGGCGGGCGCCTGTAGTTCCAGCTACTCGGGAGACTGAGGCAGGAGAATGGCGTAAACCTGGGAGGCGGAGCTTACAGTGAGCTGAGATCCGGCCACTGCACTCCAGCCTGGGCGGCAGAGGGAGACTCTGTCTCAAAAAAAAAAAGAATACAAAATTAGACGGGTGTGGTGGCACATGCCTATAATCCCAGCTACTCGAGAGACTGAAGCAGGAGAATTGCTTGAACCTGGGAGGCAGAGGTTGCAGTGAGCCGGGATCATGCCACTGCACTCCAACCTGGGCAACAGAACAAAACTCCATCTCCAGAAAAAAAAAAAAGCTGGCCTGGTGAGGTGGCTCACACCTGTAATGCCAGCAATTTGGGAGGCCAAGGCGGGCAGATTGCCTGAGGCCAAGAGTTTGAGACCAGCCTGGCCAACATGATGAAACTCTGTCTCTACTAAAAATACAAAAATTAGCCAGGTGTGGTGTAGGGGCACCTGTGATCCCAGCAACTCAGGAGACTGAGGCAGGAGAACCACTTGAACCCAGGAAGCAGAGGTTGCAGTGAGTTGAGATTGCGCCACTGCACTCTAGCCTGGGCAAGAGTGACATTCTGTCTGAAAAAAAAAAAATGGAGGCCAGGTGCGGTGGCTCACGCCTGTAATCCCAGCACTTTGGGAGGCCGAAGTGGGTGGATCATGAGGTCAGGAGATTGAGACCATCCTGGCTAACACAGTGAAACCCTGTCTCTACTAAAAATACAAAAAATTAGCCGGGCATGGTGGCGGGCGCCTGTAGTCCCAGCTGCTTGGGAGACTGAGGCAGGAGAGTGGCGTGAACCTGGGATGTGGAGCTTGCAGTGAGCTGAGATAGCGCCACGGCACTCCAGCATGGGCGACAGAGTGAGACTCCGTCTCAGAAAAAAAAAAAAAAAAAAAAATGGAAGCTTTTCCAGATCACCTCTGCCTATTGTCCTGTTCTGTTCTTCTGTTTTCTGGAAGCACTTACATTTGGAACTATTCACTGGCTATCCTTCTCTTTATGTAAATTGCCTGTCTACCAAGCAAGATTTTAAGTCCCATAAGGGCAGGGAGAACTTCTCTCTCATTTTTGTGTAACCTCAGCACTAGGCACCCAACAGTAGGCGTTGTCAAGTATCAGAGCAGATAAAGGACAAAAGTGGCTCAGTGGGCTGGATTGTAGACAGACCCAAGAACAGACTGACCTGTGGTGGTTTTTTTGCTCCCCAGGGGGCTGCTGTGGTTCCGACTATAAACAGTATGTGTTTGGCGGCTGGGCCTGGGCCTGGTGGTGTATCTCCGACACTCAGAGGTAAGCACCTGGGGCCTCTAGGACCTGTCATAGAGTGGGCCAGGGAGAGAGGGGCTTCCAGCATTGTTCTGCTTTACCCTGAGGGTCAGCTACATTCCATTCTGTTGGAGGGGCAGGGAGGGCGCCTCCTAAGAAGCATGTGAGATGGGTTGCACAGGGGTGCAGGAGACACGCGTCAGGTAGGTCTGTCATGGGCACCCCCTCCTTAATGGGTGTTCTTTTTTCCACCGGAGGTGGCATTACTTCTGTCCCAGAGAATTCAGGGTCATATCCCAGGCAGAATCTTGATTTCCTGATTACAACTCAAAGTTATTTAAGAAGCCTTTTATTATACAGCCAGTTTGAAGTGGGCATATGAAGGGAGGAAAGGCTGAAGAGACCCCATGCACACCCTTACCTATGCAGGCCCTGGGGACTGCAGTCAGGGACTATGTGGCAGAGAATGGACATATAGTCAAAAGTGGTTCTATGACAGTGGTGAGTTAGACTTAGGGAGGGGGACCTAATGAATTAGTGCTGGGGCTGAGCAAGACAGGTCTGGACCTCCTAAATCAGTCTGGAAAGACTTACTAGAGGAAGTGAGATTTCAGCTCCCCAGAGGACCCACCATCTGGCTCTACCTGCCGCTGCCTGCAGAGCCTAGGGCAGGGCCAGACCTGGCCTCTCCTGGCACCCTCACTGCCCACCCAAGAGATGAGGCATGCCAGTTACCTTTCCACAATCACCCCCTTCCTGATTATGGGAGATGGGGTGGTGGGGAGGAGAGGAACAGACCCTTCCCAACCACGACCCAGGCAACAAGGGCAGCAGAGCTGTCATGTTGCAAGGGGGTTGGTCACCCCACAGGGGAAATCATGGAGATTCCAGTGGAAGCCTCCTCTGCCCCAGCCCCCACCTGTCAGCAGCTAGCTCGTGGGAGTCTGAGGGCATCTGCTAGGGTCAGGGGGAATTGGGAAGCATGGCACAATGGATTAACTTCACTGGTTCCCAGTAACCGCTCCACTCTCCCACCTCTCCCTCACTTTACCCGGCCGGAGGTGAGCGATGCTGGGGGGCTCTTCTGCAAGGCTCAAAGTGTCAGAGTAATCAATAGTGGCCACAGCCTCCACTCGAGAGGATCCTGGCTGCACCTGAGTGGGCCAGTGGCCTGTCAGAAGCTGTGGGGAGCCCTCTGCAGACATACCGCCACCCTGCACACTGTGCATTCCCAGCACAACAGAGTATCTTGTCCAGGCACCTGTCCTGCATGGGCAGCCACTGCTAGGCCAATTCCCCTGCAGTCCGTTCTCCGGATTCTTGGTCCCCTGCTCTCCCTTCTTGCTCCAGGGAGCAGAGCCAGGACACAAGGGCCGAGCCTTTCTGACAGCAAGTTTGGAAGTTGGAGGTGAAGGGCCTTGTATCTCTTCCCAGAACACTGACCTCACACCCAGGCTCCACATCCTCCCTCTGGTCTCACTTGCTGGGTAGTCTGAGCCAGTAGTCCTTCCCCTCATCCCCTTTTCTTCGGGGGCAGCCTCTTCCCCAATCCCTAGCCTGCTTGGGTGACATCTCCACAGGCTGGGGCCTTTATTTCCTTATGCTGGCAAGAGCCTCTCAAGTCAGAGTAGAGGCTTCTAACTCAGCCTGGATACTTAGCCTCCCTCTCGAGGTCCTTTCCGCAACTGTCTATATGTCACCTGCCCTTGGAGTCAGCCATTCTTCTTCCAGGCTCAGTGACCCCTTCTGCTGCACTTTGCTGCCACATCCTATACTATCCCGAGGCCGTGATGTGGGCAGCTCTCTCCTACCTGAGCAATTCTTCCACCTTTGGCATCTGAGCTGCAGCCTCCCTTCTTCCCTCCCCACTACCCTTCCTCCCTCCCTCTCTCTCCCCTGTTTCCCTCTCTCCTTCCCCAGAAGAGAGCTTGGTGGGTTCCTGTCTGAGCCGGGTCAAGAATCCTCTCAGGCCCAAGGCTGCTAGTGTTAGGGGCTCAAACGAAGGCAACCTTTGCACATCTGCATGGCCAGAGCCCCAGGGCTGGCACTGTGGGGATGGCCCGTCCCAGGGCTGAGATGGGGGCTGCACATTGACTGCTGCTCCTTATCACCCCTCCACCTGCTTCTGCACCTTCACCTTCGGCCTCTGTCCTCTCTTCCTTCCTCTGATTTAGGGAAACCTTCCACACTGTCCACAGCCTGGACTCTGTCTAGACACCCAACCTGCACACACACTGCCTAGGGAGGCCCAGCCAGCATGGCCCAGGGAGCTTCGAGGCACCTTGTTTTCTTTGCCAATAATCTTCTCTCTGCCCCGGCAAACTTTGGAAATTCCCAATTAAATGTCTCCCTTATCTCCCAGTTGTCCCTGAATATTCTGGCAGGGACACGCTTTCTCCTCCCCCAGCCTTCCTTGACCCCCACATCAGAACATTTGGGCTTTTCTGGCCTCGCCTTGCCTTCTTAGTGATAGAAAGTGCAGACCTGGCGGATTCAGCGTTTGCTAAAGCTCAGGAGTCCCCAGAATAGCCTCCTACTCCCGATTTCTGGAAACACAGGTTTACCTGTGTGAAGACAGGGGGCTAAGGCTCAGTCTCCCAGATTGTGACAGGATCCCTGGGAAAGTGAGGTGGCGGGCAACCCAGGTGCCCTGTGCACAAGCCTCCTGACCTCAGGCCACAGGCCCAGGGTGGTAGCAGGCATCTTCCCCAGCCCAGCAGGTCCTCACTAGAAGGGTTTGGGGCTAGAGAAGAGACCTAGAGGCCTCGGATCAGCACGGGGGGTCTCTGCTCTCCTGCAGCCCTCAGCTGAGCTGGTAGTTGGGGGGTTGGATTACTGAGAGCATGCTCCCCCGCCACCGTCCCCAGGCGTCAGGCATCGGTGCTTGTCTGGTAACTACTGTGTGTGTTTGCTGTGTCCCCTCCTCCCCTTCCTGTCCCTACCTCTCCCCACCCCCTGGCTGCTCCTCAGACTGTCTCTGGAGGTTATGACCATCCTGTGTCGCTGTGAGAATATTGAGACGTCGGAGGGGGTTCCACTATTCGTAACAGGGGTTGCACAGGTAATAACCCACCTGCTTCCTCCTCCGTGTCTAACCTTCTCTCTTCCTGCCCTGCGGGGCCTGGCAGACAGGAGCCAGTGGACTCCCCTCCTGAGACCATGCCTTCCTCCCTCTCCTCTTTTCTCTCCTCCACTGCTCTGGGTGCCAGTATGGATCCCTGTAGATCCCCAGGTCCCTTGCCCTTGCCTATTGGACTGCAAGTGGGAAAACAGCAAGGGATTCTGGAAGCTCTGCCAAGTCTGCCAGTGAGTGTCCCTGGATGCCAGGCCTTCGTTACCATGCAGCCATAGCTGGTGAAATCTATTCTTGGGCTTAAGTGTTAAGTAGCTCCAAATGCTTACTCTGTCATGTGTGGGTTCCCCTCTTCATTGCTTCATTCACCAGCTCTCTACTGAGCACCTTCTCAATTCAAGGCATGTGGACTGCAGGAGCGAACAACAAAAGCCCCGCCCCTCAGAGCTTGTGTGCCAGCAGGTTCCCAGGCTGGAAGAGGCCTGAACTGCATCTTTCTCACGCCCTCCCTATGCATTAAATTGCCCTTCAGCCTCCACTTAGGCAAAAACACTATACCACCACTCCCTTCTTCACCCATCCTGCCATCTCTAATGGGGAAGGGGACCATCCCCATCTCCTTAGCCCTTGTAGCCATGGGAGGTGCAGAGGCCTGAGAGGCTCAGAGTACCTTGTGTGGAAGGGGTAGGGTCCAGGCCTCCCTCAATACCCCATTTGATGCAGTCCTGTCCCGCTCCACACCCACACCTGCACTTGAAACACCTGCACATGCCCAGATCCCTTTTAAGGGGGGTGACTGTGGACCCTGGAGGAATCAGATTGCCTGGCCAGAACAACTCTTTCCAGGGTTAACACTCCTTGGCCAAGAAGCTCTAGCGTGACCTCAGTCTGCATTCCCCATGTGACTCACCTGGGCCTAATACCAGACGTGGGTTTCAAGTCAAAAGGCTGCAGCCACCAGGTAGGGCTTCTCTGGCAAGGAGCAGATACAGAATCATTTCCATCTTAGCGCAGCAGTGGGCACACTCCAGGATGCCAGGCAATCAGACAGAACTTTCTGGGCAGCTTCCTGGGGCACTCTGGAGTGCTGGGTAGACCAAGGAATGGGCCAGGGCCCCTGCGGGAGGCTCAGATGACATCCACGGGTGGCCTGCGTGGCAGAGCCGGGAGGACCAGCACTGACTTGCTATCCTAGAACATACACACAGCTACACCTGAATTCTCCCCCAACCACTAGCCCCCGACCACCTACAGCCACTTCTTTCTACTTCGTTTTCCTCGCAACCAGCCAGGCTGACTTGAGCAGAGGGTGTGTGCACATACACAGCTCACTTCCGCTCCTTCCCCTGGGGCCACCCGCACCCACCTGCCCTCCTGCCCACCTCCTTCTTAGACACTCCCATCTCAGCCCCATGGAGAGTGCTTCCTCCACCTTCCTCACCAGGACCCAGCCGGAGCAGTGAGGTACTGGACTCTTTCCCAACACCACCAGGCCCTGCGCCCCCAGACCCATGCCCCTGTTTTGCGTTTCTTGGCAGGATTTCCCTAGAGATTATGACGTTGCAGCCCCGCTGCGAGGACGTAGAGACGGCCGAGGGGGTAGCTTTAACTGTGACGGGTGTCGCCCAGGTATAGTAACTCAGCAGCCCTGCGCATGTCCGTTGAGCTGCCTGGTCCCGTACTCGGGTTTGGGGGGAGGAGGAGAGAATGGCAGCCAGGGGCAGTCTCTCTCCAGCGCCCCAGCCCCCGCAAGTCCCGCAAGAGAGGGCCAGTCGGGTCATCGCCACTGGAACATGCTCACCAGGCCCTTTTGGCCACGCAGCAGGACTAACAGACACCCCTTCTCTCCTCAGCGGGCCCACGAGGGACAGAACCAGTGCTGAGGGCTCCTGGCTCACTAACCCCACTCCCATTCTTTGCAGGTGTTGGAAATGTCAAGCCCCAGAATCCAGGCCTTCCTTGTTCCCTGGGTATGGGGTGGGAGGGATGGGGCCCAGAGGGAGAGGCATGTGAGGCAGAGGAGCTCTGGACTCTGGGAGTCAGAGGCTGTGTCATATACCCAGCTGGGGGCCTAGGTGAGGGCTTCCAGCCCCGATCCACCTCTTGGCATCACAGGGCAGCAAGGTTCAGCCATGCTGCAGGCCTCGGCGAGGGGTTGGCTGAGTACCTCAAGAAGGAGAGCCATCCTTGGTTGCATCCGCCAACCCTCTCATGCCCTGTCCAGGCTCTTTCCTTCTCTGTCTGTGTCCCTATTTCTCATTCTTCTTGTTATACTCTCTGCCCCTCAGCCTCAGGGTCTCCCACATGTGGGAAGCCTGCAAGGGAGGAATTGGCTGGTGAGGGGACAGTAGGCTGAAGGGGTGGGGAGACAAGCCCCGAATGCCCATGAGAGGCCGTGGCAGGGCCTGGGGCTGCCAGTGCAGGTGAAGTTTCACAGTGTAAGAAGCCCTTGTGCTGCTATCTCCCCACTAGAGGCCTCAGACAGATTCCAGCCTCCCAGGGCCTCCAGGTCTGAAAAAAAGGAAGGGAGGAGGCACAGCCACCATCCTGCCTACCTCTGGGTCTGGGGCCTCCGTCTTCCTCACTCCAGCCTGGCTGAAGCGCCTCTGTCATCACTGGCAGGTGAAGATCATGACAGAGAAGGAACTCCTGGCGGTGGCTTGTGAGCAGTTTCTGGGTAAGAACGTGCAGGACATCAAAAACGTCGTCCTACAGACCCTGGAGGGACATCTGCGCTCCATCCTCGGTGAGGCCCTGTCCTGCCTTTGAGGAACCTCACGGGGCCCCTCAGCCAAGGCAGGAAGGGGTGCAGGGCTGGGCAGGGGGCCTGTTTCACTGGCGTTTCAAGCTCAAACATTCTTCCTCAAATATTTAATTTCAAAACCTCAGGTGACTTGAGTGAAGGAGAGGGCATTGGGGTGGGATGGGGGCTGTCAGTCTGCTCAGGAACCTAGTGCTGCTTGGGACACTTTTTCTCATCCAGCCTGGACTGTGCAGCAGGAGGCTCGGTGTTAAGTGCTGTTGAGAAGATACCCCAGGAGACCCAGTTCAGACTGTAGCACCCCACATGCACCCCGACCTCTACATGCATGCCTCCTCCCTTCCCCAGCTGTCTGGGTCCCTGGGGAGCCAGCCCCTGCTCTCTCTGCCCCCAGGTACCCTGACAGTGGAGCAGATTTATCAGGACCGGGACCAGTTTGCCAAGCTGGTGCGGGAGGTGGCAGCCCCTGACGTTGGCCGCATGGGCATTGAGATCCTCAGCTTCACCATCAAGGTACGACGTGATGGGAAGCTGTATCTCCTGGTGTCCATCTGGGAGATGGTGGCTTCGCTAGAGGGGCATCTTTGTGCCTCTGGCTGCTCCTTTGAGCCTCTGTTACCCCATTCCCTCCCCAGGACGTGTATGACAAAGTGGACTATCTGAGCTCCCTGGGCAAGACGCAGACTGCCGTGGTGCAGAGAGATGCTGACATTGGTGTGGCAGAGGCTGAACGGGACGCAGGCATCCGGGTATGTGGGTTCAAGGACAGGAAGCTCAGGGGTGACGGGACCATGATGACTCGGGACCTCTACTCACTCACCTGCCCCTTTTGCCCCCAGGAAGCTGAGTGTAAGAAGGAGATGCTGGATGTAAAGTTCATGGCAGACACCAAGATTGCTGACTCTAAGCGAGCCTTCGAGCTGCAAAAGTCAGCCTTCAGTGAGGAGGTTAACATCAAGGTGAGCAGCCTGAGGGCATCCTGGGTTGGGCCTCAGGGATCAGGACTTAGTGACCAGCCTCTAATGTGCCAACCACCCTCTTGCTACAGACAGCTGAGGCCCAGTTGGCCTATGAGCTGCAGGGGGCCCGTGAGCAGCAGAAGATCCGGCAGGAAGAGATTGAGATTGAGGTTGTGCAGCGCAAGAAACAGATTGCCGTGGAGGCACAGGAGATCCTGCGTACGGACAAGGAGCTCATCGCTACAGTGCGTCGGCCCGCCGAGGCCGAGGCCCACCGTATCCAGCAGATTGCTGAGGGTGAAAAGTGAGAGCCGCCCAGGTGCCGGGGTCAGGGCTTAGTCAGGCTCCTCTGCCTTCAGTGCACTCCCTGTACTCTCCTGACCACAGCTTGCAAGTCACTTCTCCTCCACCGTGTCTTCTTACTCACTGTGAAGTGAGGATAACCCCACGTACCCTGTGGGACTGCTGTTAGGAAGACTAAATAGATAAAGGAGGCTCCAGTGCCTGGTGTAGTGCTTGGGCAGAGACAGTATCCTGGTTTGTCCCCTCTCACTTACAGCTGGGAGCTAGTGGCCTCTCCCTGGCCAGAGCCAGAAGGTCAGGCCACCCCCCTCCGTTCAAATGTTTCCCACCCCTGACAGCCCCCAAGGCAGAGTATTTGAAGGATTGCTGGCCCCTAGGCAAGGCTTGAAGGGCCCCTGGTACATCCCACTGATCCTGCCTGGCCTGGGCTCCCCCAGGGTGAAGCAGGTCCTCTTGGCACAGGCAGAGGCTGAGAAGATCCGCAAAATCGGGGAGGCGGAAGCAGCAGTCATCGAGGCGATGGGCAAGGCGGAGGCTGAGCGGATGAAGCTCAAGGCGGAAGCCTACCAGAAATACGGGGATGCAGCCAAGATGGCCTTGGTGCTGGAGGCCCTGCCCCAGGTGAGGCTTCCACCTAAGTGGGTCCCAGGGTCCAAGTGTCCTTGCTTGACTAGCTGGGCAAGTGCCAGAACTTCTCTGGGCCTTGCGAGTAACACAGGGACAGGTGGCTAGAAGGGTTAAATGAGGAGCATCTTCAGCAGGGAGCAGGAACCCTACAACAGACCTAAGCTATCCCTGGCCCACAGGGCCTCTCTTACCATGGCTCACTAAGGGCCACCCAGGCTGCTTTGGGGTTGGAGTGAGTTGAGGAAGGGAGGGAGAGATGCTGAACCAGGCTGGGAACGGAGTCGGTGCCAACCAGGCTCTCCTCCCACTCTTACCTCCTAGATCGCTGCCAAAATCGCTGCCCCACTTACCAAAGTCGATGAGATTGTGGTCCTCAGTGGAGACAACAGCAAGGTCACATCAGAAGTGAACCGACTACTGGCTGAGCTGCCTGCCTCTGTGCACGCCCTCACGGGCGTGGACCTGTCTAAGGTGTGTGCCTGCCTAGCTGTGGTGGGGTTGCCCGGGCAGCCCATCGGACTGGCCAGGCAGAGTGGTCCTGGGTCCTGGAGCCAAGGCCTCATGGCATCTCCCATCCTTGCAGATACCCCTGATCAAGAAGGCCACCGGTGTGCAGGTGTGAGGCTCCTGCAGGCCCACTCTCTTCAGCAGCCACCTAGCCCTCCCTCCAGCACCCGTTTTAATCCCACAGAACTACGGGAATGTTACTGACTCTGGTGCCTTATCTTGAAGGGACCAGAAGTGCTGCGTGTTCAGGCCATCTCTGGCTGTCTTCCTGTCTCTCCTGTCTCTGTCCACCTCCTCCTCTTCCTCCCTTTTACCCCACTTTCACTGCCACTTTCATCAGGTTTGTGTCTCATCTCCCTGTGTGTCTTTTCCTTTGTCTCTTTTTCTTTCCCCCTATGCACATCATGTAGTTTAAGCTGAAGATGTTTATTACAATCACTCTCTGTCTGTGGGGGGTGGCCCTGCTGCTCCTCAGAATCCTGGTGCCTTGAAGTTCTCTGTGCATCTGCCCGTCCTCCCTATGGCTGTGGCCAGAGCTCAGCATGGGCAGGGGTTCTGGGTAGGACGGTCACTGTCCTCTCTCCCGGACTGGTCTTCCCAGCCCCAAATCCTGCCCCAGGAAGCCCACAGCCTCACCCGCTGCTGCCCCTCTAGGTCTGGGCAGCCATGACCTGCAGGGCCTAGAGCCACTGTCCTTCCCCTCATCCTCCCAAGACCCCAGCTGGCGCTCATACCCTGTCCTTTCTCCCTGACCCCACGGGCACAGAGGCAAGACCTCCTGTCTACAGCAGCTTCCTCAGTTTCCTACTGCCTTAGGAGGCCCCTGCTTTTGCTCAGGGAAGGCCTCTTCATGGGCATGTGTCTGCTGGGGCGGTAGGGCTTGGTCCCACTCTGCTAAGTTTTCTGAGATGAGGGTCTAGCCCTCTTGGGGACAGAAAAGTGTGTAGACCTTCTTCCTGCTAGGGCTGCACTGTCCTGGGTGTTGGGCCCTTCTGGTGGGCAAGGCTGTGCCAACCCTGTACAGAATCGAGTGCTGTAACCTGGCCAGACCCCAGAGCCCTTGTGCTATCTTTCTTCCTGGCCAGAGTGATGGGGTTCCAGGCATGGGGAAGCAACCCAATCCTCTGTCTCCTTGCTCCAATGGAGGCAGAAGAACCCAGGACCCAAGCGTCTTGGCAGGGGTGCTGTGAATGTCCAGTGGTCCCAGCACCCCACCCTGGCCCTGCCCCAGCCTGTGTAGCTCTTCCTGCATGTGGATGCTGCATGTCTGGTCTGGGGCTTGGATGTTGCACTGCCCCACTGCCTGTCCCTTCTGGTAAAATAAAGATCTCTTAATGCCCACCCCTGCATTGTGTCTTCTGTGAGGAGAGAACCAAGAACCAACCACGTCCCCTATCCCTCTTCAGCTTCAAGGCAGCTTTTAGCCTGTTCTTCCCCACCCTAGCCACTAGAGGGCAACAGCACACTGGCCTTGTGCCTTGGACATGCCTGATTGGCTAAGATGCTGAGGCCAAACCCCAGCCCTGGAACATCTGGCTCCATCACAGGCAGAAGGTGGAGGGGGCTGGCAGGGCGCAGTTGCACATGCGTGTAGTGCCAGCTACTCAGGAGGCTGAGGTGAGAGAATTGCTTGAGCCCAGGAGTTTGAGTCCAGCCTGGACAACATAGCAAGACTCCATCTCTTAAAAAAACAACAAAAAAAGAAAAGGTGAAGGAACCTGCCAGTTCACTGCACCTCTGTACCAGTATACTGAGTCCTACTCAGTAATGGAGCCCATCTCTCAGGCTTAAGAGCTTAGACTCTGAAGTAAGGCAACTTAGGTTTAAATTTTAGCTTTGTCGTTTATTATCTGTGTAATCTTAGGTGAGTAACTTCATCTTTCTGGGCCTCAGTATTCTTTTTTTTTTTTTTGAGACGGAGTCTCACTATGTCGCCCAGGCTGGAGTGCAGTGGCGTGATTTCAGCTCACTGCAAGCTCCGCCTCCTGGGTTCACGCCATTCTCCTGCCTCAGCCTCCTGCATAGCTGGGACTACAAGCGCCCGTCACCTCGCCCAGCTAATTTTTTTGTATTTTTTAGTAGAGAAGGGGTTACACCATGTTAGCCAGGATGGTCTCGATCTCCTGACCTTGTGATCCACCCACCTCAGCCTCCCAAAGTGCTGGGATTACAGGCGTGAGCCACCACACCCGGCCAACATTCTTATTCATTTAATGAATTTATCAAATGCTTGCCATATACCAAGCATTGTCTCAGATGCCAGAGTGATGAGTCAACAACATAAATGCATAGCCATTCAAGCTTACATTCGGATAGAAACAAGAAAAATTAAATGTACAGTACGTTAGATAATGGTAAGTCGTAAGGAAAAGAAGGAAATAAGAAGTGAGAGGCCGCTGAAATTTTAGGGGACCCAAAAAAGGCCTCATTAAGAAGGTGGCCCTGAAGAAAGGAAAGGAATGAGCCATGCGGATATCTGAAGGAAGAGCTTTCCGTCCAAAGGCCCTGAGGCGGGAGAGGGTCTGGCATGGTGAAAGAATAGCAAGGCCAGGATGTTTGGAGCAAGGGAGTAAGTCAGGATATCAGGAGGTGAGTCAGGATCTCATTTTTCCAGATGATGTAGAACCTTAATGAGGCATATTTTGGCCTTTATTCTGAGGTGGGAAACCACTGAAAGGCTTTGAAAAAGCAGTGATATCATTTGATACACCTTAAAAGGTAATTCTAGGCACCAAGACAATTCACGGGAGAAAGGAACAGATGGTGCTAGAACAACTGGGTCTGTACTGGGGAAAAAAAATTGAATTGCGCCAAACGCAATGCTTTATACCTGTAATCCCAGCACTTTGGGAGGCCTAGGCGGGTGGATCACAAGGTCTAGAGTTCAAGACCAGCCTGGCCAAGATGGTAAAACCTTGTTTCTACTAAAAACTACAAAAATAGGCTGGGCGTGGTGGCTCACGCCTGTAATCCTGGCACTTTGGGAGGCCGAGGTGGGCAGATCACCAGGTCAGGAGATCGAGACCATCCTGGCTAACGCAGTAAAACCCTGTGTCTACTAAAAATACAAAAATTAGCCAGGCATGGCGGCGGGCACCTGTAGTCCCAGCTACTTGGGAGGCTGAGGCAGGAAAATGGCATGAACCCAGGAGGCAGAGCTTGCAGTGAGCCAAGATCCACACCACTGCACTCCAGCCTAGGTGACAGAGCGAGACTCTGTCTCAAAAAATAATAATAATAAAAACTACAAAAAGTAGCCTGGTGAGGTGTCAGGCATCTGTAATGCCAGCTACTCAGGAGGCTGAGGCAGAAGAATCACTTGAACCCGGGCAGCAGGGGTTGCAGTGAGCTGAGATCATGCCACTGCACTCCAGCCTGGGCAACAGAGTGAGACTCTGTCTCAAAAAAAAAGAAAAAAAAAATTGAATTGCAACCCCTACCTCACACCATATACCCAAATCTAATTTGGGGTGGATCACAGACCTAACGTAAAAACTCAAAACATAAAGTTCATAGAGGAAGCAAGGAATGTTTCTGTAACCTTGACATAGGCAAGATTTCTTAAGACCAAAAAAAAAGGACTAACCGGCCGGGCGCGGTGGCTCAAGCTTGTAATCCCAGCACTTTGGGAGGCCGAGACAGACGGATCACGAGGTCAGGAGATCGAGACCATCCTGGCTAACACTGTAAAACCCCGTCTCTACTAAAAAATACAAAAAAAAAACTAGCCGGACGAGGTGGCGGGCGCCTGTAGTCCCAGCTACTCGGGAGGCTGAGGCAGGAGAATGGCGTGAACCCGGGAGGCGGAGCTTGCAGTGAGCTGAGATCCGGCCACTGCACTCCACCCTGGGCAACAGAGCGAGACTCCGTCTCAAAAAAAAAAAAAAAAAAAAGGACTAACCATAAAAGAAAAATTTGATATATTGCATCATCAAAATAGGTCTTGGCCAGCCAGGCATGATGGCTCATGCCTGCAATCCCAGCACTTTGGGAGGCTGAGGTGGGCGTATCACCTGAGGTCAGGAGTTTGAGACCAGCCTGACCAATATGGCGAAACCCTGTCTCTACTAAAACTACAAAAATTAGCTGGGCGTGGTGGCAGGCTCCTTTAATCCCAGCTACTCGGGAGGCTGAGGCAGGGAGAATTGCTTGAACCCAGGAGGCGGACGTTGCAGTGAGCTGAGATCGCACTACTGCACTCCAGCCTGGGCAACAGAGCAAAACTCCATCTCAAAAAAAAAAAAAAAAAAATTAACTGAGCATGGTGGTTTGTGTCTGTAGTCCCAGCTACTCTGGTGGCTGAGGTGGGAGGATCGCACGAGCCTAGGAGATGGAGGCTGCAGTGAACTATGATCACGCTGCACTCCAGCCTAGGTGACAGAGACCGTGTCTCAAAAAAAAATAAATAAGGCCAGGCGCGGTGGCTCAAGCCTGTAATCCCAGCACTTTGGGAGGCCGAGACGGGCAGATCACGAGGTCAGGAGATCGAGACCATCCTGCCTAACATGGTGAAACCCTGTCTCTACTAAAAAATACGAAAACTAGCCGGGCGACGTGGCGGGTGCCTGTAGTCCCAGCTACTCGGGAGGCTGAGGCAGGAGAATGGCGTAAACCCGGGAGGCGGAGCTTGCAGTGAGCTGTGATCCGGCCACTGCACTCCAGCCTGGGCGACGAGCGAGACTCTGTCTCAACAAAAAATAAATAAATAAATAAATAAACAAACAAACAAACAAATAAATAAATAAATAAAAAGGCAAGCCTCAGAATAATGGGAAAAAATATTTGCAAGATATATGCCTGGCCAAAAAAAAAAAAAAACTAGCATTCATAATATGTTTTACCAATCAGTAAGGGAAGAAATGGTAACGCCACAGAAAAATAGACAAAGGAGTAGCCAATAGATGTATGAAATGTGTGTGACAGACTGTCTTTTCCACAGATAGTGGCAACAATATCTTCTATCCTACATGTTCCTCTTACAGTGTCACTTTGACCGTCCTTACAATCAGAGGTAGAGCCTATGCTTCCTTCCCTTGAAACTGGCGGACTTTTGTGGCTATTTAGGCCAATAAAGAGTATGGCGGAAGTGACATTATGTGACTTCTGAATTTAGATCACAAAAGATGGCAAAGCCATCTTTGTTTGCTGGAATACTCTCTCTTTAAGCCTTTAGCCTCCATGTAAGCAGTATGACTGTTCTGAGGCCACTGTACTGTAAGGAAGCCCAAAGAGAGGGACCACAGGGTTAGGCCCTGGCTACGTGAAGAGAGAGAGATACCTGCAGCACCTCCAGCCCCCCTCTGGCTGCATCTGTAGGAGAGACCCCAAGCCAGTTCTGCCCAGCCAACCTCCTAAAATCCAGACTCCTGAAACTGTGTGAGATAGTAAATGGACTGTTCATTGTTTAAGCTTCTAAGTTGGAGGTTGATTTGTTATATAGTAAAGAATGGCAGGAATAGCATGCATAACTTCATTAGTCATCAGGGAAATGCAAAGTAAAACCAAAATAAGATTATCACTTCACACCCACCAGAATGACTAAAATGAAAAAAAAAAAAAGTTATAATATCAAGTATGGGTGAAGAGGAAGAGCAATTGGAACATTCATACACTGCTGGTAGAAATATATGTCAATACAACCACTTTGGAAACCTGTTTGACAGAATCTACTACAGCCGAACATAAGCATTCCCTTTGACCCAACCATTTCATTCCCAACAGCGATGTACATACATATGGATACAAGAATACTCACAGCAGCATTATGAATAATGGCCCCCAAATTCAAACAACTCACATGTTCCTCAATGGTAGAATGAAAAATGTGTATCATATTCATGAAATTGAATACTATGCAATAATAATAACAAATGAACTACTTCTACATGCAAATACATGAATGAATCTCGCAAACGTAATGTTGAGTGAAAGAAGCCAGACATAGGCTGGGTGCAGTGGCTCACACTTGTAATCCCAGCACTTTGGGAGGATGAGGTGGGTAGATCACTTGAGTGTGTGGCAAAACCCTGTCTCTACAAAAGATACAAAATAAATTAACTGGGCATGGTGGTTTGCACCTATAGTCCCAGATACTCGGGAGGCTGGGGTGGGAGGATTGCTTGAGCCTGGGAGGTTGAGGCTGCCATAAGCCAAGATTGCACCATTGCACTCCAGCCTGGGAGACACAGTGAGACCCTATCCCAAAAATAATAATAAGAGCCGGGTATGGTGGCTCACACCTGTAATTCCAACACTTTGGGTGGCCGAGGTGGGTGGACTACCTGAGGTCAGGAGTTTGAGATCAGCCAGGCCAACATATAGTGAAACCCTACCTCTACTAAAAATACAAAAATTACCTGGGCATGGTGGCACACATCTGTAGTTCCAGCTACTTGGGAAACTGAGGCAGGAGAATCGCTTGAACCCAGGAGGCAAAGGTTGCAGTGAGCCAAGATCATGCCATTGCACTCCAGCCTGGGCAACACAGCGAGACTCCATCTCAAAAATAATAATAATAATAATAATACAGATTGTATCATCCCATTATATAAAGTCCAAAAAGCAGGCAAAGCTAAGCTATGACATTAGAAGTCAGGTTAAAGGTCACCTTTGGGGAAGAAGAGACTGAGATAGAGGGCACAGAGATAGAGCCCCCTGAGAATGTCCTGTTTCTTGACTGGATGGTGATTACATGGGTGTGTTCACTTTGTGATAATTCACTTATGAGTCATGTACTTTTTGAATATATGTTCTACTTCAGCAAAAAATTAATTAAGAAAATAAATTGCCTCCAAGATCTTTGTCCCATCTGGAAGAACGGAAGAACGGAGTTGCTATTTACTGAAATGGGAAAAATATTTGAGGGAGCAGAGTTTTTTTTTTTTTTTCCGAGATAGAGAGATAGTGATAGAGTTTCTCTCTGTAGTCCAGGCTGGAGTGCGGTCGCACCATCACGACTTACTGCAGCTTTGACCTCCCTGAGCTCAAGTGATCCTCCTACTTCAGCCTCCTGAGTAGCTGGGACTATAGGCATGCACCATCATACCTGGCTAATTTCTTGTTTGTTTGTTTTTTGAGACGGAGTCCCGCTCTGCCAGGCTGGAGTGCAGTGGCGCTATCTTGGCTCACTGCAACTTCCACCTCCCAGGTTCAAGCGATTCTGCTGCCTCAGTCTCCCAAGTAGCTGAGACTACAATCGCATACCACCGCCTGGCTAATTGTATTTTTAGTAGAGATGGGGTTTCACCATGTTACCCAGGCTGGTCTCGAACTCCTGAGGCTCAAGCAATCCACCTGCCTCAGCCTCCCAAAGTGCTGGGATTACAGGCATGAGCCACCATGCCTGGCCCACTACTGCTTTTTTCACTGCTTCCTGTTGACCTTCAGGAAAAGGAGTCCTCAGTGGCTGCAATGAGACCCAACTAGGAGATGGTCCAGGTTGGCCTAAGTGTCAAGGACAGTGACTTCAGCAAGAAGATTGGAGGGGCCTTGCTGAAAGAGATCTGAAGGGTGCTGGAGAGGAGGAAGGGGCAATGATGTGGGGATAGGGAGTGAGGAGAGGATGCCTTAGCACCTGTACTAACAGCAGTGGACCCCCAGAATGCAGAAAGCCAGGCCTCTGTCCCCAGAGCCTGGAACCAGCCTCAGGAAGAGGGAGTGGAGAGTGTAGAGCCTTCCGCCTAAGCCTTCAGAGGCCTATTAAGGCCCTCTTTACCATGAACTTCCATGAACCCAGGAAGGAAAGGGCTTAGTATGCAGAATGGGCACCTGGAGCCTACAGGTGATGCTGTTTCCTACCCTGTTGTGCTCATGACACCAGACTTGGGAACTTGGTATAGAGGGTACCAGGCCTGCCCATCTTCCCTGCTGTGCCAAGTCCCTAGGCCTGAAGACCCAGCACAGAGGGGGTTAAGGGCTAAGGAACACTTGCCTCTGGGTGGGTGGGAACTGTCAGCAAGGAGTCTTGTCTGGCTTGATAATCCAGGCTGCCTATCTCTTCCACAGCAGCTGTGAAGCAAACAGGTTGTCCTGGCAGGGAGGGAGGGATGTAAAGGCCTGGCTGATGGCGGGAAGGATTTGAGGCAGTGGGGACACCCAGGCTCCACTCAACAGCCACCTTTAGAACTATACCTGGAGACTGGAAAGGTCATGGCCCAAGTCTGGACTTGAGGGCCCCACTGACCCAGAGAACAGGAACTGGAAGCTGATGAAAAGCTGATGAACAGAGTTAGGGAGGTGTTGAAAGGAAAGTTTCCATTTCTGACTTAATATGTGTCTCAACAGAGGTGCAAGGGGTGCAAGGGGGACACACTGCGCCCGCCCCTAAACAAATTTTTTTTAAAGACAGGGTTTCATTCTGTCACCCAGGCTGAAGTGCAATGGTGCGATCACGGCTCGCTGCAGCTTCAACCTCCCAGGCTCAAGCGATCCTCCCACTTTAGCCCCATTGGAGGGAGTGAACAGGGAAAGCCCACTGCAAAGCCAGGAAGGAAGGAGCTTGGCGTCTGTTGAGCTCCTGTTGTTCATGTGTCAGGCTCTAGGTTAGAAATAGCCACCTTCACTTTCTCATTTCATCTTCACCAGCATGGAAAAGAAAGCATTTGAACCCAACCCCCCTCTTTTTTTTTTTTTTTTTTTTAGGTGGAATCTCGCTCTGTCGCCCAGGCTGGAGTGCAGTC
>NW_016816690.1:1801947-1825559 GCF_001698545.2 Rhinopithecus bieti
CCATCTCAAAAAAAAAAAAAGACAGGGTTTCACTCTGTCACCCAGGCTGAAGTACAATGGTGCGATCACGGCTCACTGCAGCTTCAACCTCCCAGGCTCAAGCGATCCTCCCACTTTAGCCTTCTGAGTAGCTGGAACTACAGGTACATGCCACCACACCAGGCTAATTTTTGTATTTTTTGTAGAGATGGATTTTGTCATGTTGCCCAGGCTGGTCTCCAACTCCTTGCCTCAAGCAGTCCACTTGCCTCAGCCTCCCAAAAAGCTGGATTATAGGCATAAACCACCACACCAGGCTTCTACAAAAATTTTGTTTTAAAATTACCTGGAGCCAGGCATGGTGGCTCATGCCCGTAATCCCAGCACTTTAAAAGGAGGCTGAGGTGGGCGGATCACGAGGTCAAGAGATCGAGATCATCCTGCCCAACATGGTAAACCCCTGTCTCTAACTAAAAATACACAAATTTGGGCTGGGCGCGGTGGTTCATGCCTGTAACCCCAGCACTTTGGGAGGCTGAGGTGGGCGGATCACCTGAGGTCAGGAGCTCAAAACCACCCTGACCAACATGGAGAAACCCCAACTCTACTAAAAATACAAAATTAGCTGGGCGTGGTGGCACCTGCCTATAATTCCAGCTACTCAGGAGGCTGAGGCAGGAGAATCACTTGAACCCGGGAGGCGGAGATTGTGGTGAGCCGAGATCGCGCCATTGCACTCCAGCCTGGGTGACAAGAGCGAAACTCCGTCTCAAAAAAATAATAATAATATTAATACAAATACAAAAATTAGCTGGGTGTGGTGGCACATGCCTGTTGTCACAGCTACTTGGGAGGCTGAGGCAGGAGAATCACTTGAACCCAGGACACAGAGGTTGCAGTGAGCCGAAATTGCGCCACTGCACTCCAGCCTGGCAGAGCGAGACTCAGTCTTAAAAAAAAAAATGTAACCTGTACCTGGAGCCAGGCCGGGCGCGGTGGCTCACACCTGTAATCCCAGCACTTTGGGAGGCCGAGGCGGGTGGATCACGAGGTCAGGAGTTCAAGACGAGCCTGGACAAGATGGTGAAACCCTATCTCTACTAAAAATACAAAAATTAGCCAGGCATGGTGGCGGGCACCTGTAATCCCAGCTGCTTGGGAGGCTGAGACAGAAAATTGTTTGAACCCGGGAGATGGAGGTTTTAGTGAGCTGAGACTGCACCACTGTACTCCAGCCTGTGCAACAGAGCAAGACAGCCTCTCAAAAAAAAAAAAAATTAGGTGGAGCCAGGTGCAGTGGCTCATGCCTGTAATCCCAGTACTTTGGGAGGCCAAGGTAGGCGGATCACTGGAGGTCAGAAATTTGAGACCAGCCTGGCCAACATGGTGAAACCCCGTCTCTACTAAAAATACAAAAAATAATTAGCTGGGAGTGGTGGCACGTGCCTATAATCCCAGCTACTTGTGAGGCTGAGGCAGGAGAATCTCTTGAACCCAGAGGCAGAGGTTGCATTGAGCCAAGATTGTGCCACTGCACTTCAGCCTAGGCGACAGAGTGATTTAAAAAAAAAAAAAAAAAATTACCTGGGTGTGGTGGTATGTGCCTGTAGTCCCAGCTACTTGGGAGACTGAGGCAAGAGGATTGCTTGAGTCCAGGAATTCAAGGTTGCAATGTGCTGTGATTGTACCACTGCACTCCAGTCTCTGAAAAAAAAAAAAAAAAAAGAGGTCCGATGGATGAGTGGAGTCTACCTGCATAAGCAGAAACACAGAAGGAATCCTTGCATCATTCAGGGGCTTTCTTACAGGATTTCACTGAATCTTGTTTGTTGTTTCTTTGGGATGGAGTTTTACTCTGTCGCCCTAGCTGGACTACAGCGACGCAATCTCACCACAATGCAGCCTCCGCCTTCCAGGTTTAAGTGATTCTCCTGTCTCAGCCTCCCAAGTAGCTGGGATTACAGGTGCCTACTACCATACCCAGCGACCTTTTTTGTATTTTTAGTAGAGGCGGGGTTTTGCCATGTTCACCAGGCTGGTCTCAAACTCCTAACTTCAAGGGATCCACCCGCCTTGGTCTCCCAAAGTACTGAGATTACACGTGTGAGCCACCGTGCCCAGCTAGATTTTACTGAATCTTCTGAAGGATCTTGTGAGGCAGGTATTATTTTCATCCCTATAATAGATAAGGAGGCTCAGAATCACATTACTGCTGATTGGCAGAACTTAGGTTTGATTCCATTGAAACTAAGAAAGGCCTCACAAACTCACAAAATCTATCCTATTCCTAGCAGGTTTGTGCATAGAGCCAGGGTGTGAGTCTGGAGAACAAGGCTGTAGTTCTGCTCACTATGAGATTCGGGCCAAGCACTTCCTCCCTGAACCTTAGTTTCTCTATCATGAAAATGGCATGCAGGTGTCTTCTGGAGACCAATGGACATTGACGAAGCCCCCAGGAAAGCCATTCTTAGGACCCCACTCCCTGGAAGGGCTCCAGGGGCATCTGGGTACAGTCCTCAACATGCACACTTCCTCATGGGGCTGAACGGCATGGAGAGTATAAGGGAACATATGCTTGAACATATGTTGGACATTGTCTTGAGGGATTGGCATCTGTTCCATCTAAGCCATTCTCTGAACACTTCCTAGGATAAATCCCAGGTGCTGGGCCAGGGAGATGGTTCAGACAAGGTGCCCATTCACGGAATGGTTGGGGACAAATAAGGGAATTTGCCACAGTGTGATGAGGACAACAGTGAGACCTGCGGGGATCTGTGTCCCAAGCCTGGACCTAGAGAGGCAAGTGTCAGGGAGGCTGAAGAGAAGCTTCACAGACCAGTCAAGATGAAGTGGAGCAGGCCTCTCTGACAAACTCCTAAATCTCAAACCCCATTGACCACATGAGGGTAAGGATTAGAACAGTTTTCCAGGCTGGGTGCAGTGGCTCACATGGGTAATCTCAGCACTTTGGAAGGCCAAGGCAGAAGGAATGCTTTACTCAATTACTCTTGAGAGGCTGAGGTAGGAGGATCCCTTGAGCCCAGAAGTGAATTATGACCACACCACTGCACCACTGCACTCCAGCCTGGGCAATAGAATGAGACCCTGTCGGCCGGGCCCGGTGGCTCAAGCCTGTAATCCCAGCACTTTTGGGGAGGCCGAGACGGGCGGGATCACGAAGGTCAGGCAGATTGAGACCCATCCTTGGCTAACATGGTGAACCCCGTCCTCTACTAAAAAAAATACAAAAACTAGACCGGGCGGAGTGGTGGGTGCCTGTAGTCCCAGTACTCCGGGAGGCTGAGGCAGGAGAATGGCGTAAACCCGGGAGGCGGAGCTTTGCAGTGAGCTGAGATCCGGGCCACTGCACTCCAGCCTGGGGCGACCAGAGCGAGACTCGTCTCCAAAAAAAAAAAAAAGGAATGAGACCCTGTCTTTTTATTTTTTTTTTATTTATTTATTTTTGAGGCAGGAGTTTTGCTCTGTCACCCAGGGCTGGAGTGCAGTGGCGTGATCTTGGCTCACTACCAGCTCCGCATCCCGGGTTCACACCATTCTCCCTTGCCTCCAGCCTCCGAGTAGCTGGGACCACAGGCGCCCACAACCCACACCCTGCTAATTCTTCTTTTTTTTTTGTTGTTTTTTTTTTTTTTTTTTGAGACGGAGTCTCGCTCCTGTCACCCAGGGGGAGTGCAGTGGGCCGGATTCTCAGCTCACTGCAAGCTCCGTTCCTCCTGGGGCTTACCGCTATTCTCCTGCCTCAGCCATCCCGACTAGCTGGGACTATAGGCGGCCCGCCACCTCGCCCGCTAGATTTTTGTATTTTTTAGTAGTAGACGGGTTCACCGGTTAGCCAGGATGGTCTCGATCTCCTTGACCTCGTGATTCCGCCCGTCTCGGCCTCCCAAAGTGCTGGGATACAGGGCTTGGAGCCACCGTGCCCGGCCTGTATTTTTTTAGTAGAAATGGTGTTTCACTGTGTTAGCCAGCATGGTCTCGATCTCCTGACCTCTTGATCCACCCGCCTTGGCCTCTTAAAGTGCTGGGATTACAGGCATGAGCCAACGTACCCAGCCGACCCTGTCTTTTTTAAAAAAAAAAAAAAAAAAAAAAAAAACACAGTGGCCGGGCAGGCGGATCACCTGAGGTCAGGGGTTCAAGACCAGCCTGGCCAACATGGTGCAACCCCATCTCTACTAAAAATACAAAAATTAGGGCCAGGTGCGGTAGTTCACGCCTATAATCCCAGCGCTTTGGGAGGTCAAGGCAGGCAGATCACGAGATCCAGAGATTGAGACCATCCTGGCCAACATGGTGAAACCCCGTCTCTGCTAAAAATACAAAAATTAGCTGGGCATGGTCGTGGTTGCCTGTAGTCCCAGCTACTCAGGAGGATGAGGCCAGAGAATCGCTTGAACCCAGGAGGCGGAGGTTGCAGTGAGCCGAGATTGTGCCACTGCACTCCAGCCTGGCAACAGAGCGAGACTGCGTCTCAAAAAACAAACAAAACAAACAAAACGAAAAACCAGTTAGTTTTCTAGCTTCTCAGAATTTCTCAAAGTCCTTTGTTCCCGAATGAGTTTTGCTACTGTCTGTGCTATGAGACATTGAATGAGAAGAGCATTGAATAACCATATTATTTGGCCTCCTTTTATCCTTGTATAAAACTGCTAGTGTCATGAGACATAGTAAAGCAACCAAGAGGAAAATAAGAGTAATTCTATCCGCTGAATTTATTATTTATTTTTTAGAAACAGGATCTCACTCAACCAGCCTCCCAGTGCTGCTGCAATCATAGCTCACTGCAGCCTCATTCTCCCGGAGTCAAGCAATCTTCCCACCCCAGCCTCCCAAGTAGCTAGGAATACAGGCATGTGCCACCACAGCTGGCTAATTTTTTTTTTTTTTTTTTTTTTTGAGATGGAATTTTGCTTTTGTTGCCCAGGCTGGAGTACAATGGGATAATCTCAGCTCACTGCTGCCTCCGCCTCTTGGGTTCAAGTGATTCTCCTGCCTCAGCCTCCTGAGTAGCTTGGATTACAGGCATGTGCCACCACGCCTGGCTAATTTTGTATTTTTAGTAGAGATGGGGTTTCTCCATGTTGATCAAGCTGGTCTCAAACTCCCGATCTCAGGTGATCTGCCCACCTCGACCTCCCAAAGTGCTGGGATTACAGGTGTTGAGTCACCGCACTTGGCCCACAGGTGGCTAATTTTTAAATGTTTCTGGAGAGATGAGGTCTTGCTATGTTGCCGTGGCCAGTCCGAACCCCTGGGTTCAAGTGACCCTCCTGCCTCAGCCACCTAAAGTGCTGGAATTACAGGCATGAGTCACTGCGCCAGGCCTGAATTTCTTTTTTTAATGTGTATGCTGCGTATCTCTATGTGTTATATGTCTGCGTACATGTGGGCAGTGCACATGTGTGCATTTGTATGTGTGTTTTGCACATTATGTGTATCTGTCTGTGAGTGTCTACAGCTGCTTCCTGTTCCTCTTTGAGTCATGCATTTTTCCCCAATGCTGAGAGGTGGAGGGAACCCGCAAGCTTTGAACAATTCTCTCCTCCTCTCTGGCTTCAGTTTCTCTCCTATATAAATGGAAGACTTGAACTCCATGATTTTGAAGGACCTGTGCACATCTGACCATCCTTAACTTCATCAATCACCATACACTTTAGGACTTCTTCCAAAAAAGACCTAAAGAACAATCAAGAGCTTAAAGCTGCAGTGGCAGGGGTTGAAGTTAGAAGGACAAAGGCCCCAGACTTGCCTCACTGGCCTCAGGAGAGACATGGAGCTCCTGGTTTGAAGCAAAAGCTGTCAGAATTTAAAAGTTAGGCCTAAGGCCCTAGCTCGTGTCCTCCCACCCCTGTACTGGCCAGAGAGTCTCTGTGTGACTTGCAGAGAAGGAGAGGGATTCACATTCCAACTCCCTGTGGGGTACTGGGGAGGCAGAGAAATGGAAGAACAACTATCCAGGAAGACAGCCCTGGGCGGGAAGTGAAGTATCCTCAGCCCTGCTTTGACCCCTGCTGACTCCTGATAAACAGAAGGCTGCTGGGCCCCCACCCTGATAGCCCAGTGTCTGCTTATCAGGGCCCCCTGATTATCCCACCCAGGCCCAGACTCTCCTCCAACCCACACCCTACTCACAGCAATCCCCACCCCTGGCCAGAGGCCACAGTCACAGGATCTCTGGCTGGTTGAGATAATCTCTCTCCTTTCCCTTCAGAACCCCTAGGTTCTGCCCATACTCACCTTTGGATTTGGCCCCCAGGGACTAGCCAGAAGTCTAGGAAGTAAGTGGCATGAAGCTTGCCCTAGTGCACAAAGCCCTCACTCTGTTGAAGGAGCTTGAGCTGTCTGTGGGGTCTCTGAATAGAGGTGGCCTCGCAGGAGAGACATAGGGCAGGAAAGGGGGTCGGGGAAGCAGGAGCGGACACAATGACAATGCCTCACCTGACTGGGGCAGCTGGATTCATAAGCTTTGTCACTCATCTTTTTTTTTTTTAAACAGAGTCTCATTGTGTCACCCAGGGTAGATGGCAGTGGTGCAGTTTTGGCTCACAGCAACTTCCGCCTCTTAGGTTTAAGTAATTCTTGTGCCTCAGCCTCCTGAGTAGTTGGGATTACTGGTGCACGCCACCATGCCCAGCTAATTTTTTATATTTTTAGTAGAGATGGAGTTTCACCATGTTGGCCAGGCTGGTCTCGATCTCTTGATCTCGAATGATCCACCCACCTCAGCCTCCCAAAGTGCTAGGATTATAGGCGTGAGCCACCGCACCTGGCCCTCACTCATCTTTCTGTATTTCTTTCTCTTCTTTTTTTATTTCTTTTTTATTTTTATTTTTTGAGATACAGTCTCACTCTGTCACCCAGGCTGAAGTGGTACAAACATGGCTCATTGCAACCTCGACTTCCCAGGCTAAAGTGATCCTCTCACCACAGCCCATCAAGTAGCTGGGACTATAGGCACACGCCACCACAACTGGCTAATTTGTTTGTTTGTTTTGTACTTTTAGTAGAGACGGGGTCTTACTATGTTACCCAGGCTGGACTTGAACTCCTGGGCTCAAGTGATCTGCCCCCATCAACCTCTCAAAGTTCTGGGATTACAGTCATGAGCCACCGTGCCTGGGTTCTCACTCATATTTCTGACTTGACTCTTACAACTTGGCAAGATGTGTATAACCACCAAAGCTCAGAGAAGTGTAATTTGTCCCCAGTCACACAGCCTGTGAGACAGAAGAAAGAAGTAAAGAAGGAAACTGACATTTGTTTCATATGTGTTAGGACCTGATCTGGGAGCTTGAGATGAGTGCTCATATCACCTTCTTTATCACTGTATAAGGTAGGTATTGACAGCTGCCATTTTAAATTTGAGGAAACTGAGGGTGGGAACACTTGGTCCAAAGTCACAGAGCTGGATGCAGCAGAGCTGAGACTGTCACTTGGGACCTGTCACCTCTTGATCTGGGTTCTCGCAATGGTCCCAGGTGGCTTTCAAGAATATTCCATGGCCTTGTGGGGGTCCCTGAGTGAATGGGGTGAGGTGGGAATGAACTTGTTTGAACTCCTTCTGTTGACTGGCGCCAGCAGCTGATCCCCTAGATCTGGCAACTCTGTGAACTGGGGACTATTGTTATTCCTATTTACAAATAAGAACAGCGAGGGTCACAGAGAGAAAATGGCATACCTGAGAGAGCCACAGCTTTGTCCATCTGCCTCCTCAGGCCAAGGTCTCTCTCCTTCCCTACATTACATTAGGCTCAGCTTGATGTAGGCTGGAACATTTATTTAGTCGCTAATTATGTGATAGAAGTACATCAGTGAGCCGGGTGCGGTGGCTCACGCCTGTAATCCCAGCACTTTGGGAGGCTGAGGCGGGCGGATCGCCTGAGCTCAGGAGTTCGACACCAGCCTGGGCAACACGGTGAAACCCTCTCTCTACTAAAAATACAAAAAATTAGCAGGGCATGGCAGCGAGTGCCTGTAGTCCCAGCTACTCAGGAGGCTGAGGCAGGAGAATCACTCGAACCTGGGAGGTGAAGGTTGCAGTGAGCCGAGATTGCGCTACTGTACTCCAACCTGGGCGACAGAGCAAGACTCTGGCTCAAAAAAACCAATCAACCAAACAAACGCAGAAGTACATCAGTGAATAAACAAGGCCCTCATGATTATTTACTTAATGTGAATAATCACACAAATAAATAAGCCCCTATCAGGGGGACTTAAATAGTCTGGGAAGACTTCCCTGCAGAAGTAACACTTAGAGATGTGAAGAGGGAGGCTGTGGCTTGTGCCTGTAATCCCAGCACTCTGGGAGGCCATGTGGGCGGATCAGTTGAACCCAGGAGTTTGAGAGCAGCCCAAGCAACATGGTAAAACTCCGTCTCCACTAAAAATACAAAAATTAGCCAGGTGTGGTGGTGCGTGCCTGTAGTCCCAGCTACTTGGGAGGCTGAGGTGGGAGGAGCACCTGAGCCCAGGGGGTCTGCAGTGAGCCGTGATCACACAACTGCATTCCAACCTGGGTGACAGAGTTAAATTGTCTCAAAAAAAGGAAGAAAAAAAAAAAAAGCTCTGAAGAGGGGCTAGGAGCTGACTAGACAAGAAAGGAGGGAAGACCATGCTAAGCAGAGGGTTACATGTGCCAGCGTGCTGTGGCCTCAGGAAATAGAACACCTCCACAGGACCCAGAAAAGATTGGGTCTCTTCTCCCACTTCCATCCTGCTCTAGTCTGCCCCTGCAGAGGAAGGGTATAACTGCCTTCCAGCACACAGACCAGATCATCTAGGTTAGGGAAGAGTGAAGGGAGTGGCCCCCAGAATGGGGATTCTAAACAGTGGAGGCCCTGCTTTGAGGTGCCTCTCCCTTACCCTAGAGGCAAAGAACCAGTGTTAGGCTCTCACTGGACGTGCTTTGAGCTTTGAAGAGCAGACCCACAAGAGCTGGGGATTCAGCTGCTCTCAAATCTCCT
Organism: Rhinopithecus bieti; assembly: GCF_001698545.2. Taxonomy (NCBI): domain Eukaryota; kingdom Metazoa; phylum Chordata; class Mammalia; order Primates; family Cercopithecidae; genus Rhinopithecus; species Rhinopithecus bieti. Next base: position 1,810,911 of record NW_016816690.1, read on the forward strand.
AGCAGAGCAACCCCCAAGAGGACCTTGCCAGGGCAGTGCTAGGCAGAGTCTCTGCCTGCCTAGGTCTGGCCTCCTTGGGCTCATCATAAACATAGGGACAGGGGCTGGGAATAGAAATTTAGGCTAACGGGTAGTGTGAGCTCGGCCGCCAGGACAGATGCTGGAGATCCAGCTGCCAGGACCCTTCCTGCCCTATATAGAGAGATTCAACTAACATTGCCCACCACCACTGCAAAACAAAAAAAGCAAAAACGAAAAACCTTCCACCAGGGATCTGACCAGCAATTAAATGCTGATGGATGGGATGAAGCTGTTCTTTCTCATTCCCAGTCCAGCAGAGATGACGAGCTTCTTGGAGACGGGAGTGAAGGGTGAACCTCAGGGTTAATGTGGTCCATGAGAGAGTTGTGAAAAAAGGCCTTCTAGGGAGAGGGGCCAGTGACCCTTGTTTCATGGACTCTAGCAGGGCAAGGGTTAAGATGCAGGGCCAGGAGAAGTGCCCCACCCAGAGGAGGGACCGGTATGTTAAAAGGCAAGCAGCTCAAGGAAGAGGAAGGGACAGATCCTCCCTGCATCCAAAGGCCTCCTCAGTCTGCAGCTCCAGCTCCAGGTAAGTGCACCTTCTCCGGGTCTGTCTGCCTGTCTGCTTGTTGGTCTGACCAAAGGAAACCTTCTGCATCATTATGCCATCTCTAGCTTGTTTTAACACTGGCCCTGGGTCCCTATGAGATCTCAACAGACCCTAGCTCCAGTCCCCTTCCCATAACCCACCTGGGCTGTGCCTGACCACAGAATCAAGGAGATGCTGGCCTGGGAGGGAGCTGTAGAGCAGGGAGCAGGGCAGGGAGCTGTGTGTGTCCAGCCCTGACCTGTCCTGCTCTGCCCCCAGCCCCTGACAGTACTTTTCAAGCCATGCTTCCTGTACCCCCAGTGGGGCCCTGGCTGGGATATCATCATATACTGTAAGTTTGAGATGAGACACTACAGTATAGATGATGTACTAGTCCGGGCACCCCCAGCTCTGGAGCCTGACAAGGAAGACAGGAGAGATGCTGCAAGCCCAAGAAGCTCTCCGCTCAGCCTGTCACAGCCTACTGACTGCCAGGGCACTTGGGAATGGCAAGGAAACCGTTACCATTACTGAGTTTAGTAATGGTAAGGGTTCTCTTGCTATACCCAGAAAACGTGCCAGGAAGAGAACTTAGGACCCTGGAGACTACTGGAAGGGAGACTCCAGCTCAAACAAGGCGGAGTGAGGGCATGGGATAGCGGGTGGGGGAGGGAATAGATACATTTTCTCTTTCCTGTTGTAAAGAAATAAAGATGAGGCCAGGCACAGTGGCTTACACCTGTAATCCCACCACTTTCAGAGGCCAAGGCAGGAGGATTTCTTGAGCCCAGGAGTTTGAGACCAGCCTAGACAACACAGTGAGACTCAGTCCCTAATATTAAAAAATAAAAATAAATAAATAAAAGGAATAAAGATGAGAACCAGAATGCCTGTCTTTTATTAGTATCCAAGACTGGGGAGAGGGATGAGGTGGGAGAGATCAAGAATTGGGGAGCAGATGGGAGGCGCTACCTCATTCAGGAGACATGAGTTCTTATCCAAGTTCAAGGTGAAGGAAATGAGGGCGTGAAGAGAAATCTCCCTACCAGTAACAGCGACTCAGGGAGAAACTCTGGGCCCATAGCTAGCTGGAGGTAGGGTGATATTGCTCCCACCAATGAGCCATCTTCTTAGCTACACCTTTGTAGCTGTGGTCCCAGGCAGAGGAACCACCTGGAAACTGAGCTAAGGCCAGTTCCTTCTTCCAACAGGAGACACAGCTGGGCAGGGAATATGCAGACTCAGCAGGGCCAGGCCAGCTAGCAGCCAGTCAGTGTTCATGTCTCTCACCAGTCCCTAGAGGGTCCCTAGCCAAGGACAGATCTGGTCAGTTCCTGCCAGCAGCTTGAGCTGGAATGTCCTGGGAGGGTCAGTAGAGGGTGGTCACTTGAGGAGCTTCACAGAGAGGTGGATGTCAACATCACAGAGGAAGATGTTCATGAGGTCGCGGCCTGCCTCCTGTGCTATCTGGGAGATCACATGGCCCTTCGGACCAATCAGCAGTTTCTGAGGGTATATGAAAGAGAAGGAAGACAGGAATGATGGCACATGCCTGTAGTCCCAGCTATTCGGGGGGCTGAGGTGAGAGGATCCTTTGAGCACAGGAGTTTGAGTTCAGCCTGGGTAAAAGTGCAACCCCTCTTTAAAAAAAAGAGAGGGTGGCCAGGTGCGGTGGCTCATGCCTGTAATCCCAGCACTTTGGGAGGTTGAGGCAGGCAGATCACCTGAGGTCAGGAGTTCGAAACCAGCCTGGTCAACACGGTGAAACCCTGTCTCTACAAAAAATTAGCTGGGCATGGTGGCAGGCACCTGTAATCTTAGCTACTCGGGAGGCTGAGGCAGGAGAATCATTTGAACCCAAGAGGCAGAAGTTGCAGTGAGCTGAGATTGCGCCTCTGCACCCCAGCCTGAGTGACAGAGCAAGACCCTGGCTCAAAGAGATTAAAAAACTAAAAAAGGAGAGGGTTAGGTGCAGTGGCTCACGCCTATTATTCCCAGCACTTTCGGAGGCTAAGGTGGGTGGACTGCTTGAGCCCAGGAGTTTGAGACCAGCCTGGGCAACAGAGCGAAACCCCTTCTCTACAAAACATTTTTTTAAATTAGCAGATGGTCAGGCGGCACTTTGGGAGGCTGAGGCGGGCGGACAATTTGAGTTCAAGAGTTTGAAACCAGCCTGGCCAACATGGTGAAACTCTGTCTCTACTAAAAATACAAAAAATTAGCTGGGCATGGTGGTGGGCACCTGTAATCCCAGCTTCTTGGGAGGCTGAGGCAGGAGAATCACTTGACCCCAGGAGGCGGAGGTCGCAGTGAGCAGAGATCGTGCCACTGCACTCCAGCCTGGGTGACAGAGTGAGACTTTGTCTCAAAAAAAAATAAAATAAAAAAATTAGCTGGTCCCAGCTCCTCAGGGGGCTGAGGCGGGAGGATTGCTTGAGCGTGGGAAGTCAAGGCTGCAGTGAGCTGTGATCCCACCACTGCACTTCAGCCTCAGTGACAGAGCAAGACTCTGTCTCAAAAAAAAGAAAAGAAAAAGAAAAAAGAGAGAAGGACATGGTCCTGCTCTCAGGGCTCCAAGCTAGGGGAAGAACTCCTGTCAAACATGCCTAGTCTCACTTACCATATAAGATTCTTTGGGCACCAGAAGCTTCTGTTGGATAACTAGCTCCCCACCTGGTCCTTCCTCCCATACTGCCGTCTTCTGTACAGGGAGACAAAAGATTAGTCAGTCATACTCCTGGGTAAAGGTGTGTGTCTGGTAGAGAGCCCCGAGAACCCTTCGCTCTGTACCTGCTGTACATTGTAAGGCACCTCCTGAGGCAGGTGCTCTAGGAGCTTCTCTCGGATAATGTTGGCGCAGATCTCTTCTGGTGTCTGGCTAGTGAGGACTGCACTGTGGTACTCCCAGGGCCCTGGCTGGGCCTGTGTCAGGAGGTATTGCTGTGGGAACAGAGGGAATAGATGGGCATCTTAATCCCAACCAGGACTTTTCTCATTTTTGCTTCCAGGAGGAACTTTGAGGGCTGTCTTCATATGGTAGAAACCAAGGGCCAGGCTATGGCCAAGACTAACTGACCTTTAGTGTTTTCACATCCTCCTGGTTTAGGGCTGACAACATGAAGATCTCCTTGAAGTGGGGCCAGCCAATCCTCTGAGGGTTTCCCACAGAGAGTGTGTTTGGGTCCTTAACTGCTGGGCTGGGGCAACGGGTACCAGGGTGTGAGCGGAAGGCCTGCCTCATCTCGAGCTTTTTGCCGTTGACCACACCTTCAGTGAGGGCTGCCGTGAGCTCCAGGAGAACTGACTTCCGCTTCAGACAATCTACCTGGACATGGGGGATGGGCAAAGGGTGTGTGGTCAGAGATAGGGGACTTGGAGGGAAGTAGACCCCTTCCTCGGGTGGGTAGTGCTCACCTTGTTCATGACCAGGACACTAGGGATCTGGGAGAACTTGGTCAAGCACCTGAGCAACTGAGGGCTGAGCTGGTTCCGTGTCCACTTGTCTGAGACATCCACAAGAACCACAACTGGAAGATGGCAAGGCAAGAAGAAGGAAAAGGAAATGGTCACTGTTCCTCCTGCCCTGACAAAAACTTACATGGTATGAGCTTGGCTTTCGCCCCACAAACTACCAAGGAATGAAAGGCCATGACCCCTGTAAACTGGGCTTAAGGTTCCCATCCTGAACCTAACCAAGATCAGCAGATTCCATGCTCTTCCATGGATCTTCCAACAAAGAGAGCTCCAGGTGGTGCCTGAGGGACAGACATACATCAGTCAGGAAGGGTCTTATGACTCAGGCATTTCTGATGAGGGATGTTGTATGGTAAAGGGGTTTTCCAGCCCCTATAATGGAATCTCCCCACCCTGTTTCAGTGCCTCCCCCCATATCCACCCCAATTCCACCACCATTACCTCTTCTGTTTACCAGGACTGATAATGCCAGGTGTGTCAAGTAGAATCTAAAATCAGGAAAGTGAGATACCCAGACCCCAGGAGAAAAGATTATGACTGGGAAGTGAGACAGAGGCTACCTGTGATGTCAGGAGCCTGCCCTCCCTCCTCAGTCAAGCTATTATTGACTTTAGGTTTATTTATTTTATTTTATTTTATTTTATTTTTGTTTATTTATTTATTTTATTTTATTTTATTTTTTTTTTTTTGAGACGGAGTCTCACTCTGTCGCCCAGGCTGGAGTGCAGTGGTACCATCTTGGCTCACTGCAACCTCTGCCTCCCAGGTTCAAGCAATTCTCCTGCCTCAACCTCCTGAGTAGCTGGGATTACAGGTGTGCACCACCGCACCTGGCTAATTTTTGTATTTTTTTAGTAGAGACAGGGTTTCACCATGTTGGCCAGGCTGGTCTCGAACTCCTGATCTCAAGTGATCCACCCACTTTGGCCTCCCACAGTGCTGGGATATGTGCACTGCACCCAGGCTGACCTTAGGTTTTTACCATTCTGCTTTGATGGGATCTTGGAGAAAGACGATGACTGTGAATATAAGGAAGATTAGGAAGCAGTAAACAGAGAATGAAATCGGCTGGGCGTGGTGGCTCATGCTCATAATCCCAGCACTTTGGGAGGCTGAGGTGGGCGGATCACCTGAGGTCAGGAGTTTGAGACCAGACTGGCCAACATGGTGAAACCCCATCTCTACCAAAAACACAAAATTAGCTGGGCGTGGTGGCACATGCCTGTAGTCCCAGCTACTCGGGAGGCTGAGGCAGGAGAACTACTTAAACCTGGGAGGCAGAGGTTGTGGTGAGCTGAGATTGTGCCACTGAACTCCAGCCTGGGCAACAAGAGTGAAACTCCATCTCAAAAAAAAAAAAGAGATAATGAAATATTTCTGACTAGATGCCAGGGGAGGGCAAGGTAGAGACAGAACTGTACCATGCCTTAAGGAAGAGGAAACCCCCTTTCCTGGCCGGGCATGGTGGCTCACGACTGTAATCCCAGCACTTTGGGAGGCCGAGGCAGGCTGATCACGAGGTCAGGACATCAAGACCATCCTGGCTAACATGGTGAGACACCGTTTCTACTAAAAATACAAAAAATTAGCCAGGTATGGTGGCGGGCGCCTGTAGTCCCAGCCACTCAGGAGGCTGAGGCAGGAGAATGGCGTGAACCCAGGAGGTGGAGCTTGCAGTGAGCCAACATAGAGTCACTGGACTCCAGTCTGGGTGACAGAGCGAGACTCCATCTCCAAAAAAAAAAAAAAAAGAAAACCCCTTTCCTCAGATAAATGAATGTAACCATCATTTTCTTCAAGGCTGATGGTAAGGGAGACCCTCTTAGCTTCACCCTCTGTCCTGTTTCAAGGACTCCCTTTGTAGGTACCCACCACCTGGGTCTCCTTCTCTGTGATGACCCCCAGAGCTTGGCAGCGAGTGGTATGCACCTTCTTGGAAACAGGGAACACCTGCCATGAACAAAGGAGTCTCAGTGAGGTCCCAGATCCCTTCAAGACCATCCCTGAAGGCATGGCAAGAAGTAAAAGATGTAAAGGGTAGGATGGTCAAGGGTGTAGCATACCTTTCGGCCCAGTAGCTGGTTGGAGAGTGTTGACTTCCCTGCATTCGGGGATCCCAGGAGGACCACTCGTAGGACCCGGGGATTCTCAGGCATATCAGGGTGATGGACCAAGAGGAGATCCTGCTCATCTATGTGCAAGTGGGAAGAGGCGTGAGACACAGTGGAATCTGGATTTCCTGTCAGGTGCTTGTTCCTGCCCGCCCACAAAGGGAGCAGGGATACAAAATTAGTGCACCAGGTTGAAGGCACCTAGACCTGACTTTGAGACTTTGGCCCTTAATTTACATTAATTTATAAAGTAACTCTCTGAGCCCTTTAGTTTTCTCATATGTAAAATCTAGTTGATATTAACGGTACCTACTTATCAGCTTATAACTTTTTTTGATGACTAGCAATTGTGTAAAACAACTCAGCACAATGCCTGGCACTTTATACTCAATTACTGCATGTAATTATAATGTGTAGCTGTGCCTGAGAAGTGTACGTACATTTAAGCAAGCTGGACTACACAAAGCCAGATAATTCCTCAGCTCTCATTCTCTCACCCTACTAAGGGTGCTATGAAGGCTCTGCAAGCTTTCCCAGTCTTTTTTTTTTTTTTTTTCTGAAGGAGGGACGGGAGGCAGGGCTAGGGGTCAAGAAGGGAGAGGGCCCAGTCTTTTTATATTATCTCCTTATGACACCATTTTGCAATCACCAGTTTGTGTCCAGTCTCCAATACCGGACTCTGTTTGAAGAATAAAGTGTGCTATTTTCCAGGTGCAACTGTGTCTTGACAAGTAGATGAAGCCCAACATGCATTTATTGGATCAAATTTGCTTCCCATGTCAGGGTGCAGAGCCATAGTTCTGCTTTGTCTGTGGCCCTTCAATCTCATGTGGCCCTTCAATCTCATGCTCTTTAGTGAGCGCCTCTGGTTGTGACCAGATCGTTTCCTTCTCCCACTCAAACTGTTATTTCTCTCCTGTGAGATTTTTCACTGCTCGTCCCTGTCAGGGCCTCAACATCGTTTTCTATAAAATAGAATCAAAGACAATATCCCCAGAAACCTTTCAGTGCTAAAAACGTGACAGTTCCGGGCAAACCTATCAGGGCTCTTTACCTCTGTGCATGGACACCGCGGGGACGCAAGAAGTCACCGAACTGTCGGGCTGAGAGAATCCGAGGAAGTGGTCCAGGGCAGAGCCCTGGCCATAATTCCGAGAAGCCGAGGCTAAGCGGAGACCAGAGAAAGCGGACCCCGCAACGCAGGACACGCACCTCCGTTGGAAGCCTAAGGGTGAGGAAAAAGGGATCACCCGCTCCCTCGCGACATGAGGGCCCACCTGCCAGACCCTTAACACCGCTTGAACAAGCCCAGCCCCGCGCCAGCTGGGGGCAGCCATTACAGCCGCAAGGCACTCCGGGAACTGACCAGGAGCGTTCCTACGATTGAACGGAGCGGCTGACGAACCAGCGAGTAGGAGAGAGGTAGGTCGGCCCAAATGGAAAGCCGAGACACAGGGGATGTGGGCGGGAGGAGGAACCGCTCTGGAGACTGGTCGAGGCAAAGGAAGTGGGGAAATGTGTATTTAGAATCTGTGCAAGCATGGAAGCGTGGTGGTAGTTTTGGACTCCCGTACACAACGTATTTTTTTCTTCTGCCAAAGTTTTGTAAAAGGCCTTTCTGGCCACGTCTCCTAAACTACATTTCCCATGAGGCCAAATAGCAGAAACCGTCCTTCCATCGAGGGAGGAATGGTTGTGGGACTGGGAGGGGGCACTGTACCCCCTGTCCCCATAAGGGTTTTGTTGTTGTTTGTTCCTAGTCCTTTTCATCCTTTGGCCTGCAGGATCCTCTCCTAGCCTTACTTTGCCTTGCCCTAGAGGTCAGCGGTGGCCCTGGGCTATCAGCACCTTTGCTTTATACTAGGCTCCTGGAAGGAGTGGTCCTTGGATCGGTGTTTGGGATGAAGAGCAGGTGTGCATTTCCCTCCTGTAAGCTTCGGCTACTGTCTCCTATCTGAGGTCATTCCTTTATGGAGAAAAAACAGAGGGTTTGCAAAGGAGGAAGAAGCAGCTTAGCCACCTAAGCTCTCCTAGACCGTTCTAGCAGCTGGAGAAACTCCATTTACCTTGGTCTGTTTGAGGCCTTGAGCCCTCTTCATCCTTTGTAGCCTCTAAATCAAACACTTGAAACAGAGATACACCTTGGTAGAGGGGAGTTTAGGAAAGAAGGTTCTTAGAGTCAGTGCTCATTCTGTCGCCCAGGCTGGAGTGCAGTGGCATGATCATAGCTCACTGGAACCTGAAACTCTTGGGTTCAAGCGATCTTCCAGTTTCAGCCCTCTTGAGTGGCCAGGACTACAGGCACATGCTAACATGCCTGACTATGGAGGAAGATGTATAAAGCATCTACTAGCAAGCTCTGTCCCGTGCTGGGGATACATCAGTGAACAAAATAGACAGAAATCTCTATCACGGGACTTCGGGGACCTCATCTCTAAAATAACAAAAATAACAAAAATATGACACAATACAGTATAACAACTATTTATATAGCACTTACATTGTATTAGATATTATAAGTAATCTAGAGATGACTTAAAGTCATCTCTTACTGCAAGAGAATCAGCAGATTTTGGTATCCATAGGATGGGAGGGTGGAAATTATGGTATCTAAATTCCCTGGGAAGACATGACTGTATATTCTGGCTATCCTCAATTTCTCTCCTCCCCTTCTCTCTTTTATTTTATTTTATTTTTTTGAGACAGGGTCTTGCTCTGTCGCCCAGACTGGAGTGCAGTGGTGCAATCATGGCTCAAGCATTCCTCCCACCTCAACCCCACTAGTAGCTGTGACTATAGACCTGCTGCCACCATGCCTAGTAATTCCTTTTTTTTTTTTGAGATGGAGTTTCGCTCTTGTTGCCCAATCTGCAGTGCAATGGCACGATCTTGGCTCACTGCAACCTCCACCTCCCGGGTTCAAGTGATTTTCCTGCCTCAGCCTCCTGAGTAGCTGGGATCACAGGCATGCACCACCACGCCTGGCTAATTTTGTATTTTCAGTAGAGATGGGGTTTCTCCATGTTGGTTAGGCTGGTCTCGAACTCCCAACCTCAGGTGATCCACCCACATTGGCCTCCCAAAGTGCTGGGATTACAGGTGTCAGATACCACGCCCAGCGCTAATTTTTAAATCTTTTGCAGAGACAGATTCTCACTATGTTGCCCAGGCTAGTCACGAACTCCTGGCCTCAAGTGATCCTCAGCCTCGGCCTCCCCGAGTGCTGAGTTTACAGGCATGAGACACCATGCCTGGCCTTTCCCCAGATATTTTTGTTCTTCAGTTGGTTGAATTCCTGGATGCTAAACCCTTGGATATTGAGGACCAATACTGAACAGGAGAGGGCCGTGGGGTTAATAAAGGATTTTCTTCTTTTTTAAGATGAAACTTTTATTTTTTTTGAGATGGAATCTGGCTCCCCTAGGCTAGAGTGCAATGGTTGAATCTCACTGCAACCTCTGCCTCCCAGACTCAAGCAATCCTCCTTCTTCAACCTCCCAAGTAGCTGGGACTATAGACGAGGGCCACCACACCCGGCTAATTTTTTGGTAATTTTTTTGTGCAGATGGGGTTTCACCATGTAGCCCAGGTTGGTCTTTAACTCAACCTACTCCACCTCCCAAAGTGCTGAGATTACAGGCGTGAGTCACTGTACCTGGCCTGAACATTTTTTTTTCTTTTTTGAGACAGAGTCTTGCTCTGTTGCCCAGGCTGGAGTGCAGTGGCACCATCTCGGCTTACTGCAAGTTCTGCCTCCCTGGTTCATGCCATTCTCCTGTCTCAGCCTCCCAAGTAGCTGAGACTACAGGCGCCCACCACCATGCCCGGCTAAGTTTTTGTATTTTTAGTAGAGAGGGTGTTTCACTGTGTTAGCCAGGATGGTCTCGATCTCATGACCTCATGATCCGCCCACTTTAGCCTCCCAAAGTGCTGGGATTACAGGCATGAGCCACTGCACCGGGCCACATTGTTTTTTTAATTAAAAAAAAAATTTGTTTTGAGACACAATCTCACTCTGTTGTCTGGGCTAGAGTATAGTGGTGCAATTTTGGCGCACTGCAACCTCCACCTCCTGGGCTCAGGTGATTCCCCTGTCTTAGCCTCCCAGGTAGCTGGGACTACAGATGTGCACGACCACGCCCAGCTAATTTCTGTTTTTGGTCTTTTTTTTGAGACGGAGTCTTGCTCATCGCCCAGGTTGGAGTGCAGTAGTGCTATCTCGGCTCACTGCAACCTCCACCTCCCTGGTTCAAGTGATTCTCCTGGCTCAGCCTCCCGAGTAGCTGGGATTACAGGTCCCCGCCACAACACCAGCTAATTTTTGTATTTTTAGTAGAGACAGGGTTTCACCACGTTGGCTAGGCTGGTCTCGAATTCCTGACCTCATGATCCGCCTGCCTCAGCCTCCCAAAGTGCTGGGTTTACAAGGATGAGTCACCATGCCTAGCCTAATTTCTGTATTTTTTATAGAGACAGTCTCTCACCATGTTGCCCAGGCTGGTCTTCTTCTTCTTCTTCTTTTTTTTTTTTTTTTTTTTTTGAGACTCCCAGGCTGGAGTGAAATGGCACAATCTCATCTCACTGCAACCTATGTCTCCCAGGTTCAAGCGATTTTCCTGCCTCAGGCTCCCAAGTAGCTGGGGTTATAGTCTTCTGCCACCACACCTGGCTAATTTTTTGTATTTTTAGTAGAGATGGAGTTTCACCAGGTTGGCCAGGCTGGTCTCGAACTCCTGACCTCAGGTGATCCACCTGCCTCAGCCTCCCAAAGTACTGGGATTACAGGTGTGAGCCACCGTGCCTGGCTTGGCCCAGGCTGGTCTTGAACTCCTGGGCTCAAGTGAGCCACCTCCTTTGGCCTCCCAAAGTGCTGAGATTACAGTTGTTAGCTACTGCCCCTAGCGTTGGAACACTTTTTTTTTTTTGAGATGGAGTCTCCCTCTGTTACCCAGGCTGGAGTGCAGTGGTGCGATCTCAGCTCACTGCAACTTCCACCTCCCGGGTTCAAGCAATTCTTCTGCCTCAGCCTCTTGAGTACCTGGGATTACAGGTGTACCCCACCAAGCCCGGCTAATTTTTGTAGTTTTAGTAGAGACGGGGTTTCACCATATTGGCCAGGCTTGTCTCAAACTCCTAACCTTGTGATCCGCCCGCCTTGGCCTCCTAAAGCGTTGGGATTACAGGCGTAAGCCACCACGCCTGGTGAAACATTTTTTAAAAATCTTTGATTTTTATAGAAAGAACCTGTTCAAAACTTGCCAGACACCACACACAAGAAGTTTCCAGAACCACAATGATGAAAAAAACTAAAACTGACAGAAGAAAAGAGGCAAACAGAACTGACAGAACAAACAGAACAAAAATACCCCAGGCTAAACTGTCTCAAAATCAAGGTCCCAGTTGACCAGAGGATTCTAAAGAAACTCATGTGGCCAAGAGTAAGGAGACCCCAATGCCTGAGCAAGTACCCAGAGTGGAAGGAAAAACAATTCAGATATTCAAACCACAATCCCTGCCCACTGGCCCCTCATGCTGTCAAGAGTGAGGCAGAGGGCTTCACAGCTTTATGGGGCAGAGAAGACAGTGATGACAATAACTTGAATAATGGGAGGAGGGGGATTTCTTTTTTTTTTTGAGACAGAGTTTCACTCTTGTTGGCCAGGTTGGAGTGCAATGGCACGACCTCGGCTCACTGCAACCTCCGCCTCCTGGGTTCTAGGTGATTCTCCTGCCTTAACCTCCTGAGTAGTTGGGATTATAGGCATGTGCCACCATGCCTGGCTAATTTTTTGGATTTTTAGTAGAGACGGGGTTTCTCCATGTTGGTCAGGCTGGTCTCGAACTCCCAGTCTCAGGTGATCTGCCCTCCTCGGCCTCCCAAAGTGCTGGGATTTACAGGTATGAGCCACTGGGATTTACAGGTATGAACCTGCGCCTGGTGAGGAGGGGAATTTTTATATTTCAACTTTTTTTTTTTCTCTTCCCTTATAGGGGAAGAGGAGAGAGTGGTAGCTTGAAGTTAAGGAGAAAACAGTGATTTTTTTTCTTCTTCTTTAATGTAGAAAACATCTAGGAATGGCAGACTGTCATGAAAAAAATGCCAAATTTGGCCAATTCCTAAAGGGAGGTGGGCGTTGTTATGAGAGGTACTAGCCTTGGGTGTTGCAGCCTCTTGGAAGAAAACACTCCAGATACAAATATTTGGGGGTGAGAGAGTAGAAGGGGGGCCAGAATGGGGAACCCTTAAGTGGTACCAAAATTAGCTGCCGCCTGCTCCCGGCTGGTGAGTTCCTGGGGTGTAGAGAGTAGCAGGGAAGGAATTGGGGTCAAAGAGAAAACAGAGATGCTGATTAAAAAAAATAAAAAAACTCTACTCAAGGCTCCATGGCCCTGGGTCTGAAGAGCAGAAAACCGCTAAGTGTCAATTACAGTGCTTTCTTGAGTCATCCCCCACTGAACCTGAGCTCAGTTCTGGTGGGGAATCAATGCTGCCTGGACTGGGGGTATGGGCTGGTGGCCCAGTCTAGACTCTTGGCTCCCAGGGGAGAGGGGAAGGGGGCGTCCCCTGCTGGAGACTATATATATGACAACAACATATATTCCTGTATTTGAACCGCTGTGGGTCTTCTGAGCCATTTCCCTACTTGAATTTCTTTTTTTTCTTTCTTTGAGGCAGAGTCTTGCTCTGTCACCCAGGCTAGAGTGCAGTGGCCCGATCTCGGCTCACTGCAACCTCTGCCTCCCTGGCGGTTCTTCTGCCAGGGAGATTCAAGTGATTCTCTTGCTTCAACCTCCCAAGTAACTGGGATTACAGGCACCCACCACCACACCAGCTAATTTTTTTTATTTTTAGTAGAGACAAAGTTTCACCATCTTGGCCAGGCTGGTCTTGAACTCCTGACCTTGTGATCCACCTTCCTCGGCATCCCAAAGTGCTGGGTTTACAGGCGTGAGCCACTGTGCCCAGGCCCCTACTTGAATTTCTTACCAAGGGCAGAATAGTGGATTTTTCCCCTGCTAATCATTAATTCATTATATACAATATAGTTATCCATAGAAACACCCCTACTCCAAACTCAGACCATGTGGTTGGATGAGGCTTACTCCAGGCAGGGAGCACACAACCCAGAACCCACTCAATCAGCATATAACATTCTCTTGCCCATGATGATTGTTTTAGGGATGGGCACATAACCCAAGGAGATAAAAGGTACAAGGAGAATTTTGCTTCTTTCCCACTGGAGCTGGATGTAAGAAGACATAATATCTGGAGCTGCTGTAGTCATGTCGATACCAGAAGGGGAGAGCCAACCCAGAGAAAGCTGTCATTTATTCACTCACTCAACAAAAATCTATTGAGTACTTGCTATGTGCCAGACACTGTTCTAGGGCTTAAGTCACCCACTTCAGCCTTCCAAAGTGCTGGGATTTCAGACGTGAGCCAACATGCGCAGACCCCATCTGCTTCTCTCTCCTCCATCTTCACTACACTATTTTGTTTTTCTTTAATTAATTAATTTATTTATTTTTGAGATGGATTCTTGCTCTGTTGCCCAGGCTGAGTGCAGTGGCACAATCTCGGCTCACTGCAACCTCCACTTCCCAGATTCAAGCAATTCTCCTGCCTTAGTCTCCGGAGTAGGTGGGATTACAGGCGTACACCACAATGCTTGGCTAATTTTTTGTATTTTTAGTACAGACGGGGTTTCTCCATGTTGGCCAAACTTGCCTCGAACTCCTGACCTTGTGATCCGCCTGCCTCAGCCTCCCAAAGTGCTGGGATTATGGGCATGAAACACCACGCACGGCGCACTACACTATTTTAGTAAGAAAGATAAAGTTACACCTTGTAACTTGGGGTCAGGGAAGTTTTAGATTTTTTCTTTTTCCTTTTTTTTTTTTTCTTTTGAGACGGAATCTCTCTCTGTCATTCAGGCTGGAGTGCAGTGGCACTATCTCAACTCACTGCAACCTCTGCCTCCGGGGTTCAAGTGATTTTCCTGCCTCAGCCTCCCGAGTAACTGGGATCACAGGCATGTTCCACTACACCCGGCTAATTTTGTATTTTTAGCAGAGACGGGTTTCTCCATGTTGGTCAGGCTGGTCTCAAACTCCCAACCTCAGGTGATCCACCCACCTTGGCCTCCCAAAGTGCTGGGATTATAGGTGTCAGACACCACGCCCGGCGCTAATTTTTTTATTTTGAGACGGAGTCTCGCTCTGTCGCCCAAGCTGGAGTGCAGTGGCCGGATCTCAGCTCACTGCAAGCTCCGCCTCCCGGGTTCACGCCATTCTCCTGCCTCAACCTCCCGAGTAGCTGGGACTACAGGGGCCCGCCACCTCGCCCGGCTAGTTTTTTTGGTACTTTTTAGTAGAGACGGGGTTTCACCGTGTTAGCCAGGATGGTCTCGATCTCCTGACCTTGTGATCCGCCCGCCTCGGCCTCCCAAAGTG
>NW_016816690.1:1827883-1831195 GCF_001698545.2 Rhinopithecus bieti
TTTTTTTTTTTTTTTTTTTTGAGACGGAGTCTCGCTCTGTCGCCTAGGCTAGAGTGCAGTGGCATTATCTCGGCTCACTGCAAGCTTTGCCTCCTGGCTTCACTCCATTCTCCTGCCTTAGCCTCCCGAGTAGCTGGGATTACAGGCGCCCACCACCACGCCCAGCTAATTTTTTGTATTTTTAGTAGAGATGGGGTTTCACTGTGTTAGCCAGGGTGGTCTCGATCTCCTGACCTTGTGATCCACCTGCCTTGGCCTCCCAAAGTGCTGGGATTAAAGACATGATCCACTGTGCCCGGCCCTATTTATTTTTTTAATTGAAATGGAGTCTCACTCTGTTATCCAGGCTGGAGTGCAGTGGTGCGATCTCAGCTCATTGCAACCTCCCTTCTGGGTTCAAGCAATTCTCGTGCCTCAGCCTCCTGAGTAGCTGGGACTACAGGTGCCCGCCACCATGCCTGGATAAGTTTTTGTATTTTTTCAATAGAGACAGGTTTTCACCTTGATGGCCAGGCTGGTCTGGAACTCCTGGCCTCAGGTGATCCGCTTGCCTCACCCTACCAATGTGCTGGGTTTACACGCATGAGCAACCTTGCCTGGCCACTATTTAAAAAATTTTTTGTAGAGGTGGGTCTCTCTATGTTGCCCAGGCTGGTCTCTAACTCCTGGGCTCAAGCAATCCTCCCAACCTGGCCTCCCAAAATGTTGGGATTACAAGCATGAGTTACTATGCCCAGCTTTATTTTTATTTTTATTTTATTTTATTTTATTTTTGAGACGGAGTCTCGCTCTGTTGCCCAGGCTGGAGTGCAGTGGCCGGATCTCAGCTCACTGCAAGTTCCGCCTCCCGGGTTCATGCCATTCTCCTGCCTCAGCCTCCCGAGTAGCTGGGACTACAGGCTCCCGCCACCTCGCCCAGCTAGTTTTTTGTATTTTTTTTTAGTAGAGACGGGGTTTCACTGTGTTAGCCAGGATGGTCTCGATCTCCTGACCTCGTGATCCACCCGTCTCGGCCTCCCAAAGTGCTGGGATTACAGGCTTGAGCCACCGCTCCCGGCCCTATTTTATTTTTTTTAACATTCCTCACTGAGCACTCAACTTGTCATCTTTTTTTCTTCTCTTTTCCCCTTACATTATATCTTGGACCTTATGTGTCCAAACTCTGAAGAGAGGAGACTAGCACTGGAGTTGAGAGAGAAAAAAGAGCAGTGGTGATGAGGAGAGAGTTTAGTCCTGTACCTCCTCTTCCCTTTGGTTGCTGTTCATGGCCTGCTGCTTTCAAGTCTGTTTTGTTGAATTCTCAGGACTGGGTTGAGCGTAGTCTCTTGTCAGGCTATGCCAAAGCAGCACAGTAGTCTAGGGACTGTAGTCTAGGGACTGACAGTTGGGCCTCACTGGACTAAAGGTCTGGTTTTCCTTTCCCAGTTTGAAAAGGGCCAGGCTCACAGTGAGAGCTGGAAAGTAGGGGACTATTTGCCTGCAAATTTCTCAATAGCACACACGCGATGCCTAGAACATTTCTGTCCAATAAACAGCATGTGCTTGATAAACGTACTGAACTTAGCGGTGTCCCCAGTGCATTCTAGGTGAGGTCACCTCCTTGACAAGGTCCCCAGGACTTCATTGCACCTCCTGGCTAGTAGCGTATTCTAGGATGGCAAAGCTGCCTTTACATAATTACTCCCGATACATTCTAGACACAATCATCTTCTTGAAAGAGANGCAATCTCCACTCAGTGCAAGCTCCGCCTCCCGGGTTCACACCATTCTCCTGACTCAGCCTCCCCTGTAGCTGGGACTATAGGCGCCTGCCACCGCACCCAGCTAATTTTTGTATTTTTAGTAGAGACGGGGTTTCACCGTGTTAGCCAGGATGGTCTCGATCTCCTGACCTCATGATCCGCCCATCTTGGCCTCCCAAACTGCTGGGATTACAGGCGTGAGCCACCGCGCCCGGCTAATTTTTAAATCTTTTGCAGAAACAGAGTCTCACTATGTTGCCCAGGCTGGTCACAAACTCCTGGCCTTAAATGATCCTCTGCCTTGGCCTCCCCAAGTGCTGAGTTTACAGGCATGAGACACCATGCCTGGCCTTTCCTCAGATATTTTTGTTCTTCAGTTGGTTGAATTCCTAGATGCTGAACCCTTGGATATTGAGGGCCAATACTGAGCAGGAGAGGGCTGTGGGGTTAGTAGAGGATTTTCTTTTCTTTTTTAAGAGGAAAATTTTATTCTTCTTGAGATGGAGTCTGGCTCCCCTAGGCTGGAGTGCAATGGTTGAATCTCACTGCAACCTCTGCCTCCCAGACTCCAGCAATCCTCCCTCTTCAGCCTCCCAAGTAGCTGGGACTACAGACACAGGCCACCACACTTGGCTAATTTTTTGGTAAATTTTTTGTACAGATGGGGTTTCACCATGTGACCCGGGTTGCTCTCGAACTCTGCCTACTCAGCCTCCCAAAGTGCTGAGATTACAGGCATGAGTCACTGTACCTGGCCTGAACATTTTTTTTTTTTAATTAAAATAATTTTTTTGAGACACAGTCTCACTCTGTTGCCTGGGCTGGAGTGTAGTGGAGTACAGTCTAGGCTCACTGCAACCTCTGCCTCCAGGGTTCAAGTGATTCTCCCACCTCAGCCTCCCAAGTAGCTGGCATCACAGGTGTGCACCACTACATCTGGCTAATTTGTATTTTTGGTAGAGACAGGGGTTTCACCATGTTGGTCAGGCTGGTCTCGAACTCCTGACCTCGTGATCCGCCCACCTCGGCCTCCCAAAGTGCTGGGATTACAGGCGTGAGCCACCATGCCTGGCCCTTATTTATTTATCTTTTTGAGACAGCGCCTTGCTCTGTCACCCAGGCTGGATTGCAGTGACGCAATCTCGGCTCACTACAACCTCCACCTCCCGGGTTCAATTGATCTTCCCACCTCAGCCCCCTGAGTAGCTGGGATTACAGGCATCCAACATCATGCCTGGGTAAATTTTGTATTTTTGTAGAGATGAGGTTTCACCATGTTCGCCAGGCTGGTCTTGAACTCCTGACCTCAGGTGATCCGCCCACCTCGGCCTCCCAAAGTGCTGGGATTACAGGTGTGAGCAACCACACCCAGCCTATTTATTTATGTATTTTGAGAGGGAGTCTCACTCTGTCACCCAGGTTGGAGTGCAGTGGTGTGATCTTGGTCCACTGCAACCTCCTCCTTCCGGGTTCAGGCAATTCTCCTGCCTCAGCTTCCCAAGTAGCTGGGATTACAGGCATGAGCCACCATGCCCAGCTATTTTTTTTTTTTTTTTTTTTTTATTCGGGG
>NW_016816690.1:1832509-1846889 GCF_001698545.2 Rhinopithecus bieti
TTTTTTTTTTTTTTTTTTTTGAGACGGAGTCTCGCTCTGTCGCCTAGGCTAGAGTGCAGTGGCATTATCTCGGCTCACTGCAAGCTTTGCCTCCTGGCTTCACTCCATTCTCCTGCCTTAGCCTCCCGAGTAGCTGGGATTACAGGCGCCCACCACCACGCCCAGCTAATTTTTTGTATTTTTAGTAGAGATGGGGTTTCACTGTGTTAGCCAGGGTGGTCTCGATCTCCTGACCTTGTGATCCACCTGCCTTGGCCTCCCAAAGTGCTGGGATTAAAGACATGATCCACTGTGCCCGGCCCTATTTATTTTTTTAATTGAAATGGAGTCTCACTCTGTTATCCAGGCTGGAGTGCAGTGGTGCGATCTCAGCTCATTGCAACCTCCCTTCTGGGTTCAAGCAATTCTCGTGCCTCAGCCTCCTGAGTAGCTGGGACTACAGGTGCCCGCCACCATGCCTGGATAAGTTTTTGTATTTTTTCAATAGAGACAGGTTTTCACCTTGATGGCCAGGCTGGTCTGGAACTCCTGGCCTCAGGTGATCCGCTTGCCTCACCCTACCAATGTGCTGGGTTTACACGCATGAGCAACCTTGCCTGGCCACTATTTAAAAAATTTTTTGTAGAGGTGGGTCTCTCTATGTTGCCCAGGCTGGTCTCTAACTCCTGGGCTCAAGCAATCCTCCCAACCTGGCCTCCCAAAATGTTGGGATTACAAGCATGAGTTACTATGCCCAGCTTTATTTTTATTTTTATTTTATTTTATTTTATTTTTGAGACGGAGTCTCGCTCTGTTGCCCAGGCTGGAGTGCAGTGGCCGGATCTCAGCTCACTGCAAGTTCCGCCTCCCGGGTTCATGCCATTCTCCTGCCTCAGCCTCCCGAGTAGCTGGGACTACAGGCTCCCGCCACCTCGCCCAGCTAGTTTTTTGTATTTTTTTTTAGTAGAGACGGGGTTTCACTGTGTTAGCCAGGATGGTCTCGATCTCCTGACCTCGTGATCCACCCGTCTCGGCCTCCCAAAGTGCTGGGATTACAGGCTTGAGCCACCGCTCCCGGCCCTATTTTTATTTTTTTTAACATTCCTCACTGAGCACTCAACTTGTCATCTTTTTTTCTTCTCTTTTTCCCCCTTACATTATATCTTGGACCTTATGTGTCCAAACTCTGAAGAGAGGAGACTAGCACTGGAGTTGAGAGAGAAAAAAGAGCAGTGGTGATGAGGAGAGAGTTTAGTCCTGTACCTCCTCTTCCCTTTGGTTGCTGTTCATGGCCTGCTGCTTTCAAGTCTGTTTTGTTGAATTCTCAGGACTGGGTTGAGCGTAGTCTCTTGTCAGGCTATGCCAAAGCAGCACAGTAGTCTAGGGACTGTAGTCTAGGGACTGACAGTTGGGCCTCACTGGACTAAAGGTCTGGTTTTCCTTTCCCAGTTTGAAAAAGGGCCAGGCTCACAGTGAGAGCTGGAAAGTAGGGGACTATTTGCCTGCAAATTTCTCAATAGCACACACGCGATGCCTAGAACATTTCTGTCCAATAAACAGCATGTGCTTGATAAACGTACTGAACTTAGCGGTGTCCCCAGTGCATTCTAGGTGAGGTCACCTCCTTGACAAGGTCCCCAGGACTTCATTGCACCTCCTGGCTAGTAGCGTATTCTAGGATGGCAAAGCTGCCTTTACATAATTACTCCCGATACATTCTAGACACAATCATCTTCTTGAAAGAGACCCAGGCCGGGCGCGGTGGCTCAAGCCTGTAATCCCAGCACTTTGGGAGGCCGAGACGGGCGGATCACGAGGTCAAGCGATCGAGACCATCCTGGCTAACACGGTGAAACCCCGTCTCTACTAAAAAAAAATACAAAAAACTAGCCGGGCGAGGTGGCGGGCGCCTGTAGTCCCAGCTACTCGGGAGGCTGAGGCAGGAGAATGGCGTAAACCCGGGAGGCGGAGCTTGCAGTGAGCTGAGATCCGGCCACTGCACTCCAGCCTGGGCGACAGAGCGAGACTCCGTCTCAAAAAAAAAAAAAGAAAAAAAAGAAAGAGACCCAAATTTGACCAAGCATGGTGGCTTACACCTGTAATCCCAGCACTTTGGGAGGCCGGGACGGGCGAATCATTTGAGGTCAGGAGTTCGAGACCAGCCTGGCCAACATGGTGAAACCTCGTTTCTACTAAAAATACAAAAATCAGCTGAGTGTGGTGGCGTAAGCCTGTAATCCCAGCTACTCAGGAGGCTGAGGCAGGAGAATCGTTTGAACCCGGGAGGCGCAGGTTGCAATGAGCTGAAATCGCGCCACTGCACTCCAGCCTGGGCAACAAAAGCGAAACTCCGTCTCAAAAAAAAAAAAAAAAAAGACCCAGGCCGGGTGCGGTGGCTCATGCTTGTAATCCCAGCACTTTGGAAGGCCGAGGCGGGCGGATCATCTGAGGTTGGGAGTTGGAAACCAGCCTGACCAACATGATAAAACCCGTCTCCACTAAAAATACAAAATTAGGTAGGCGTGGTGGCGCATGCCTGTAATCCCAGCTACTCGGGAGGCTGAGGCAGGAGAATCGCTTGAACCCGGGAGGCGGAGGTTGCTGTAAGCCGAGATCGCGCCATTGCACTCCAGCCTGGACAAGAGGGAAACTTCGTCTCAAAAACAAAACAAAACCCAATTTATCATCAGTGGTCACCTCAGAGCACCTGAATTCAGTCCTTTAAGTGCAAGTAGGATGCAGAATTCTGGAAGGGCCAGTAAGTGTGTGGCTTCTTGGGGAAGCGCGATCCAAGAGTTTACTAACCTAGGCACGGTACTCCAGAGGCGTACCCTGCGGCAGTCGCCAAATTCTCCAAGCCTCAGAATTCTTCAAGGCCAGTGTCATGTCCACTAGAGACCCAGAGGTCGAGACCATCAGGCACTGAGGAAGACGCCCCCGGCAGGGGCTGCGCAGGCGCGTGTGGCCCGAAAGGGCCCAGGAGCTACACGCTGCGCAGGCGCAGGAGCGGCTCTGGCTAGTCCCGACAGCGGCGCCGGTGACTGAGGGGCCGGGACGTGGCGAAGTGGTGGCGGCGGGCGGCAAAGGAGCAGCCATGAGGGCCGGGCCCAGTCACCGACCGTGAGTAGTGGTGGAGGGGGAGTGGACAACGCGTGGGAAGAGGGTAACTTGGCGGAAGGATACATGACTTTGTGGGGTGGGCTCTGACTGTGGGAGACGGAAGGGCGTGGGGGAGGTACAGTTTGAGGTGATGATGGGAGAATTTGGGACACGGGTGGCCAGGTGGCCGCAGAGCTGGACAGGTTGGTGGAATGGGAAGGGATTGCGTGCGGTGGAGTGAAGCAGCCCATTTGTATCATCCCTTCCTCTAGGAGCTTTTGGTCGCCTCTTCTTTTTCGCTTATTTCAGAGAATGATCGCGAGGGGAGGGTGGTGGAGGATGAAAGCTCTGTTGGAGCTGAAGAAGCCACCTCTGAACCAGGCAGAGGAAGGGTCGGTATCTTGGAGTAATAGGCTGGTCTGGGTAGAGGATGGGAGTCGGGAGCCCTCTTGAAAGCTGGGAGGGGTCTAGGGAAAAGAGGTAGGGGCTTAGAGTCAGGCAGGTTCGAAAGGAAGTCCACCATTGATAAAGCTGCTAGGTAACCTTGGGCAGGTCCCACTTAACCTTTCTGAACACCAGGAAGATGTCATGCTTCAAACGGGCTGTTGCAGGCATCACCTATGTAATTGAGATTGTTTATGCAAATTGTGAATTGTAAGTACTATGCTGATGTTAATGTGTCACCAACAATATACTGGAAGTTAGACTTTACCGTTGTTAATGGAATGACTGATTTCTCTGTTAAGGTAAGAAGCATATTGTTTGTAAAACCTCAGTAGACACATATGTGTTTTCTGTATGGGCATAGCAGATCATGTGCAGAACTACCAGTTCTGTAATGTGACGAATTAGCCATCAGACTTCTGTAGGAAAAATACCGTACTCTTTGGCGTTTTTACAAACGGTGTGCAGCTCCTCACCCAAAAGGATGGAGGGCCAATCTGTTAAAATACTTACTGAACATAGCTAACTCAGGTTGCCTTGTAATATAGTTGGCACTAATGTGCTTTAAAGAGTTGAGAAGGCCGGGCGCGGTGGCTCAAGCCTGTAATCCCAGCACTTTGGGAGGCCGAGACGGCCGGATCACGAGGTCCAGGAGATCGAGGACCATCCTGGCTAACACCGTGAAACCCCGTCTCTACTAAAAACTACAAAAAACTAGCCGGCGACGTGGCGGCGCCTGTAGTCCCAAGCACTCGGGAGGCTGAGGCAGGAGAATGGCGTAAAACCCGGGAGGCGGAGTGCAGTGACGCTGAGAATCCCGGCCACGTGCACTCCAGCCTGGGCGGCAGACGCACGGACCTCGCCCGTCTCACAAAAAAAAAAAACAAAAAAACAAAAAAAAAAAAAAAAGAGTAGAAAAGGCCGCAGTCGCCGGTGGCTCATGCCTGTAATGTCCCCCCACGCACCCTTTCGCGAGGCTGAGGCGGTCAGCCATCTGAGGCGTCAGAAGTTCAAGACCCAGCCCCGGCCTAACATACGTGAAATCCCCGTCCTCTACTAAAAACAAAAACCTTAACCGCGTGTGGTGGCGGCGCCTGTAATCCAGCCTACTGACGGAGGCGCTGAGGCGAGGGCGGCGAATCACTTGAACCGCTTAGGCCGGAGGTTGCGGTGAACCGGAGATAGCGCGGCATTTTGCACTCCAGTCCGGCAACAGTGCGAGACTTTGTCTGGGAAAAAAAAAAAAAAAAAGAGTTTGAAAACTAGTTTGAGCGACAAGCTGGGAGAGCTGCCCAGTGAGGATGTGACAAATACAATTTTTCTGTTTTATTTTATTTTTGAGAAAGGAGTCTTGCTCTGTCGTCACTCTGTCCCACCAAGCTGGACTGCAGTGAGTTGTCAGTCTTGGCTTGCAACAACCTCTGTGCCCTCCCAGGATTCAAGCCATTATCCTGCCTCAGCCTCCCGAGGTAGCTGGGATCTACAGATGCTCACGACACCCGCCTGGCTAATTTTTGTAGTTTTAGTAGAGAGGGGTTTCACCATATGGTTGGCCAGGCTGTCTTGATTCCTCACCCTCAGGTGATCCATCCCACCTCGGCCCTCCCAACAGTGCCTGGGATTACAGGTGTGGAGCCACTGTGCCTGGCCTATTTTGTTAGTCTTTATTTTCATTTTATTTTATATAAATTTCTTTTTTGAGCGTGAGGAAAAGGGAGTCGCTCTGCTCGCCTAGGCTGGAGGGCCAGTGGCGCCGAACTTGGCTTACTGCAACCTCTGCCCTCCTGGGTTCAAGCAATTCTCAAACAACACAGCTCCCTAGTAGTTGGAAAAAAGATTGCGCAGCACGTGCCCACCATACCTTGGGCTAAATTTTTGCATTTAAATAGTCCAGTCAGGGTCGCCATTGCCGGCCAGGGCTGGATCTTCGGAACTTCTTGAAACAAAATATCCGCAATCCCCCTCCCAGCTCCCAAAGTGCTGATTAAACAGGTGTGACCCACTGACGCAGGCCCATATTTAATTATTTTTTATAATTATAAAAAGTTTTCCTTTGCAAAGGAGTCTCTGGCTGTCTGGGGGAAAAACATTTAATCAGAATTGCACAGATATGGCAGCCCTCTAACTCTCTGTTTTCTTACGTAAAATTTATCCAAAAAGATCTCGCCAGGGTGCGTATAACATCTCGAAGACGAACGCCAAGAGGTGTAAAGATATATAAAACCTGAGAGGCTGAAGAAACACCTCTGGGAAGGAACCGTTTTTTAATGTCCAAACAAAGAGTCAAACTAGTGTTGTTTAAGGAGAGAGACAAATGGGTATCTTTTTATTTATTAATTATTTATTTACTTTGCAGACAGAGTCTCGACTTTGTCGCCTGAGGCTGGAGTGCAGTGCGCAATCCTCGGCCAGCAAGCTTCCCTCGCTCTCAGGGTTCGATGCCATTCTCCCTGCCTCAGCCTCCCGTGTAGCTGGGAACTGACAGGAAACAACAAGCCACTAGCACCGGCTAGATGTTTTTTGTATTTTTAGCTAGAGACGTGGGTTTCACTGTGTTTGAGCCAAAGATAAACAGATCTCGCTGACTCTTAGTGATCCGACCATAAGCTCGGAAAATAACGTGAAAAACAAAAAAAAGCGAAGTCAGCCGAAGTGCTGGGATTACAGGCGGAGCCACCCGCGCCCAGCTATTTATTTATTATTTATTTATTTATTTATTTATTATTATTTTTTTTTTTGAGACGGGAGTCTCGCTCTTCACCACTCAGGCTGGAGTGGCAGTGGCCATCTCAGCTCACTGCATATGCTCCGCCGTCCCGGGTTCCCGCATTTCTTCACTGCCTCACAGCCTACCGAGTAGCTGCGGACTACATGGCACTGCCACCGATCGCGCCGGCCTAGTTTTTGATTTTTAGTAGAGACGGGTTTTCACAACATGTTAGGCCAGGATGGTGTCGATCTCCTGACCGGCGTCCGTCGATCGCCCTTCTCGCCTCCCAATAGTGCTGGATTCAACAGTGCTTGATCCACCGCGCCCGGCCTATTTATTTATTTTTTGACACAGAGTCTCACTCTGTCGCCCAGGCTGAAGTGCAGTGGCATAATCTCGGCTCCATGCAACCTCCACTTCCCGGGTTCAAGCGATTCTCCTGCCTCAGCCTCCAAGTAGTTGCGATTACAGGCGCCCACCACCATGCCCGGCTAGTTTTTGTATTTTTGGTAGAGATGGGGTTTTGCCATTTTGGTCAGGCTGGTCTCGAACTCCTGACCTCGGGTGATCCGCCTGCCTCGGCCTCCCAAAGTGCTGGGATCACAGGCATAAGCTACCAAGCCCAGCGAGAAAATGGTTTCTAAAATAGAGATGCAGACTCCTTTTGAAAGGACATAGACGCTTCAGCTAGTTGCTGGCTCTGAGGATTGACACCTTGAACTGTCAAGCCCTTTTGGAAATCAATGAGTGATTTGTCTTTTACCTGAGTAAAGGTAGGGAGGGGCTATACTAGGTTCTTGAAGATTCACAAATAAGGGGAGTGTATTATTTTATAGGAATGGGGAAAATGAACCTGATTGTTTTAACTTCTGGTAAAATGTGTTTCACTTTTCTTTCTTTAATAGTTTTAAAAGAAAGCATTTGTTACTATTGTGATGGATCATTACAAAATTTATTCCATTTTGACTACTACATGGAGTAGAGTATAAAATGTTATACATCAAGTAGAGTATAAAGTGTTGAAGCTGGCCTAGCCATCTTATTTTATTTTTTAATAGTTGGACATTTATTTTTAATGTTGGTAATGCATTTTTCCCCCTACTGGAAATTTCCAGCAGTTCAAATAAGCCCATAAATGCCACCCATGTTATGTTAAGATAATAGAGGTTTGTTCAGCTGTGATGAGAATTTCCTGTCCTCCTCTCCTTCTATTCTCTTTCCTATTTGTGGTTACTTTTATGCAGTAAATGACCTTACAAAATGAGGATTTCTTCCCCTGGGAAAGAAAAAGGGGTGGACTAGTATCTTGATTGCCTGTTGTGTGAGAAGTTTTTCCAAAGTGGGACAGGAACTTTGGAGATTTAAGGACTTCCTGTGAATCTCTGACATAGCAGGGGCTAAAATAAATATTTATTGGCTTCTTCTTATTATTATTATTTTTATATTTTGAGACGGAGTCTCGCTCTGTCGCACAGGCTGGAATGCAGTGGCGCGATGTCAGCTTACTACAAGCTCCGCCTCCCGGGTTCTCGCCATTCTCCTGCCTCAGCCTCCCGAGTAGCTGAGACTACAGGCGCCCGCCACCATGCCTGGCTAATTCTTTTGGTATTTGTAGTATAGACAGGGTTTCATTGTGTTAGCCAGGATGGTCTCGATCTCCTGACCTCGTGATCCGCCCGCTTCAGCCTCCCAAAGTGCTGGGATTACAGGTGTGAGCCAATGTGCCCTGCCTTGTTTTATTTAATTTAATTTTTTTTTTTTTTGAGACGGGAGTTTCGCTCTGTCGCCCAGGCTGGAGTGCAGTGGCTGGATCTCAGCTCACTGCAAGCTCCGCCTCCCGGGTTTACGCCATTCTCTTGCCTCAGCCTCCCGAGTAGCTGGGACTACAGGCGCCCGCCACCCCGCCCGGCTAGTTTTTTTTTTTTTTTTTTTTGTATCTTTTAGTAGAGACGGGGTTTCACCGTGTTAGCCAGGATGGTCTCGATCTCCTGACCTCGTGATCCGCCCGTCTCGGCCTCCCAAAGTGCTGGGATTACAGGCTTGAGTCACCGCGCCCGGCCTATTTTATTTTTTTGATACCGAGGTTCACTCTGTTGCGCAGGGTGGAGTGCAGTGGCGAGATCTCAGCTCATTGCATCGTCTGCCTCCTGGGTTCAAGTGATTCTTGAATCCCAGCCTCTCGAGTAGCTGGGATTACAGGCGCACGCCACCACACCTGGCTAATTTTTGTGTTTTTAGTAAACATGGGATTTCACCATGTTGGCCAGGCTAGTCTCGAACTCCCGACCTCAGGCGATCCGCCTGCCTCGGCTTCCCAAAGTGCTGGGATTACAGGTGTGAGCCACCACGACCAGCTGAAAATCTTTTTTTTTTTTTTAAATCTATTTATTAATTTGTTATTTTTTTGAGACAAGGTCTCACTCTGTCGCCCAGGCTGGAGTGCAGTGGCGCCATCTCGACTCACTGCAATCTCCGCCTCCCAGGCTCAAGCAATTCTCCTGCCTCAGTCTCCTAAATTGCTGAGATTACAGGCACGGCACTAACTGCCTGGCTAATTTTTGTATTTTTAGTAGAAACGGGGTTTCACCATGCTGGCCAGGCTGGTCTCGAACTCCTGACCTGAAATGATCCACCCACCTCTGCCTCCCAGAGTGTTGGGATTACAGGCGTGAGCCACTGCACCCGGCCTAAAAACATTATATTTAAAAACAAAATTATTGGTCGGGCATGTTGGCTCACTGCTGTAATCCTAGCACTTTGGGAGGCCGAGGTCGGTGGATCATTTGAGGTCAGGAGTTTGAAACCAGCCCGGCCAACATGGTGAAACCCCGTCTCTACTAAAAATACAAAGATTATCTGGGCATGGTGGTGGCCATGTGTAATCCCAGTTACTTGGGAGGCCGAGGCAGGAGAATCGCTTGAATCCAGGAGGTGGAGGTGGTAATGAGCCAAGCTCATGCCACGGCACTCTAGCATGGGCGACAGAGCGAGTGAGACTCCGTCTCAAAAAACAAAAAACAAAACAAAACAAAAAGAAGTATTTAATATCTACTTCTGTCTTATTACCTCTCAAGGTCTCGATTGTTTCCCTGTCAAAGCTCTGTGACTTATAGTGAAAAGGACTACAATTTAACAAGAAAAATACTAAATTTTCTTTATTAAAGATGCATTTCATACAAGGAGGGAAATAAGTAATCTGATTTGCTGGCTCAATGTTTGTTTTAATTTTTATTTATTTATTTATTTACTTTTTGAGATGGAGTCTCACTCTTGTCGCCCAGGCTGGAGTGCAGGGGCGCGATCTCGGCTCACTGCAACCTCTGCCGTCTGGGTTCAAGCTTCTCCTGCCTCAGCCTCCTGAGCAGCTGGGGTTACAGGTGCCCACCACGATGCCCAGCTAATTTTTGTAGTTTAGTAGAGGTGGGGTTTTGCCATGTTGGCCTGGCTGGTCTTGAACTCCTGACCTCAGGTGATCAGCCTAAGGGAGGAGACCACCCCTCATATTGTCTTATGCCCAATTTCTGCCTCCAAAGAAAGAAGACGTAAAAACTAAAAGGCAGAAATGAAATGTACAAGCAGACAGCCCGGCGCCACACCCTGGGCCTGGTAGTTAAAGATCTACCCCTGACCTAATAGGTTATGTTATCTATAGATTACAGACATTGTATAGAAAAGCACTGTGAAAATCCCTGTCGTGTTCTAATTACTGGTGTATGCAGCCCACAGTCACGTACCCCCTGCTTGCTCAATTGATCATGACCCTCTCACGCAGACCCCCTTAGAGTTGTGAGCCCTTAAAAGGGACAGGAATTGCTCACTTGGGGAGCTCAGTTGTTGGAGACGTGAGTCTTGCCAAAGCTCCTGGCCAAATAAAGCCCTTCTTTAACTCGGTGTCTGAGGGGTTTTGTCTGCACCTTGTCCTGCTACAAGCCCACCTTGCGGCCTCCCAAAGTGCTGGGATTACAGGCATGTGCTAGCTCAATTATTAAATGGTGGTTTAGTGCAACACTGGATCATACTATTTCATGGGAAAATACAGGTCATTTAAGAAGTGATTTAGGGCCAGGTGCGGTGGCTTACGCCTGTGATCCCAGCACTTTGGGAGGCTGAGGCGGGTGGGTCAAAAGGTCAGGAGTTCGAGACCAGCCTGGCCAATATGATGAAACCCCATCTCTACTAAAAATACAAAAATTATTTGGGCGTGGTGGTGGACTCCTGTAAGCCCAGGTATCTGAGAGGCTGAGCAGGAGAATCGCTTATCGCTTAAACACAGGAGGCGGAGGTCGCAGTGAGCCAAGATCACACCACTGCACTCCAGCCTGGGCAACAACAGAGGGAGACTCTGAAAAAAATAAAATAAATAAAAATAAGAGGTGATTTTGGTCTACATGGTGGTTCATGCCTGTAATATCAGCACTTTGGGAGGCCTAGGAGGAGGATCACTTGAGCC
Source organism: Rhinopithecus bieti (assembly GCF_001698545.2). Lineage (NCBI taxonomy): Eukaryota > Metazoa > Chordata > Mammalia > Primates > Cercopithecidae > Rhinopithecus > Rhinopithecus bieti. Next base: position 1,843,192 of record NW_016816690.1, read on the forward strand.
CAGGAGTTCCAGACCAGCCTGGGCAATATGGTGAAACCCTTCCTTTAAAAAAAAATTAAAAAATGACCTGGGTATGGTGGCATGTACCTATAGTCCCAGCTACTTGGGAGGCTGAGGTGGGAGGATCACTTGAGTCCAAGAGATCAAGGATGCAGTGAGCAGTAATCGAGCTGTAATCACGCTATTGCATTCCAGCCTGGGAGACAGAGTGAGACCCTATTTAAAACAACAACAAAAATAAGTGTTTTGTTTAAAAGATTTAGTTGGTTACCAATTTTCTGGTAACTAACCCTGAAACTAGTTGGGAAAAATATGCAAATCTAGAAACAACATAAGTATCAATTTGCGAATTTGTGTAATGTCTTTTTTTTCTACCAGTAAGCCATAACTAGGCTTGAATCGTAAGCTTTGTGGGTTCTGTGGCCTCGTTGAAAAATGTTGGAGTTGATCCTTTCAGCAATCAACTTGAGCAAATATTTAAGTGTCTATTGTGTGTTATATCTTGTGCTAGGCGCTGGGAGGGAATTAAAATATAAATGACTCGCCAGGCGCGGTGGCTGAAGCCTGTAATCCCAGCACTTTGGGAGGCTGAGACGGGCGGATCACGAGGTCAGGAGATCGAGACCATCCTGGCCAACCTGGTGAAACCCCGTCTCTACTAAAAAATACAAAAAACTAGCCGGGTGAGGTGGCGGGCACCTGTAGTCCCAGCTACTCGGGAGGCTGAGGCAGGAGAATAGCGTAAACCCAGGAGGCGGAGCTTGCAGTGAGCTGAGATCCGGTCACTGCACTCCAGCCTGGGCGACAGAGCGAGACTCTGTCTCAAAAAAAAAAAAAATATAAATGACAAAATCATTTTTAAAGTGTTCACTGTTGGCCGGATGCAGTGGCTCACACCTGTAATCCCAGCAATTTGGGAGGCCGAGGTGGGCAGATCACGAGGTCAGAAGTTCAATACCATCCTGGCCAAGATGGGGAAACCCCGTGTCTACTAAAAATATAAAAATTAACTGGGTGTGGTGGCAGGCGCCTGTAATCCCAGCTACTTGGGAGGCTGGGATTGAGAATTCCTTGAATCTGGGAGGTGAAAGTTGCAGTGAGCTGAGATCGCGCCACTGCACTCCAGCCTGGGCGATAGAGCAAGACTCCATCTCAAAAAAAACCTCAGAAAACAAAAAGCAAAAATTAGCTGAGCTTAGTGGCAGGCAGCTGTAATCCCAGCTGCTCAGGAGGCTGAGGAAGGAGAATTGCTTCAACCTGGGAGGTGGAGGTTGCAGTGAGCCGAGGTCACGCTATTGCACGCCAGCCTAGACAGGGTGAGACTCCATCTCAGGAAAAAAAAAAGAATTCACCTTTTGTTTTGTTTTGTTTTTTGCTTTTTTTTGAGACGGAGTCTTGCTCTGTCGCCCAGGCTGGGGTGCAGTGGCACGATCTCGGCTCACTGCAAGCTCCGCCTCCCGGGTTCACACCATTCTCCTGCCTCAGCCTCCCGAGTAGCTGGGACTACAGGCGCCCGCCACCAGGCCTGGCTAATTTTTTGTATTTTAGTAGAGACAGGGTTTCACTGTGTTAGCCAGGATGGTCTCGATCTCCTGACCTCGTGATCGGCCCACCTCGGCCTCCCAAAGTGCTGGGATTACAGGCGTGAGCCACCACGCCCGGCCTTTTTTTTTTGTTTTTAAGGCTAGCCAAGTGAAGCAGTGGGAATGAAGAAGCAACAAAGAAATTTGTAACTTGTTGTATCAATTAGTTGTAAACACTGCTGCACTTGGAACAGCCACATTTTAATTAGAGACCAGCACATAAATAGTTCTGAGTCATACAATAAGTGCTGTAATAGAGATCTGTACTACGTGCTATGGGAACATTAGCTCTACCTTGTAGTGGGAGGGGAAAGTTACAGAAGACTTCCTAGAGAAAGAGTCAGTTGGGTCTTGAAGGAGGAATACAATTTGGCTGAGTCAGCCAAAAAAAGGATTGGAAAAGTGACTGAAGTGAGGAAAATAGCTTGTACAAAGATACAGATGTGCAAGAAGTATGGACATGTGGACTAGTTTAATGTGGCAAGATCATGGGGTATGAGGAAGGAATAGAAGGAAGTGAGGTGAGAGATGGGTTGGAATCCAATTATGGGTGACCTTAGTAAGGGGTCTGAATTTTATTTTGTAGGTGCTGAGGAGTCATGGAAGAGTTTTTAAACCAGGTAAGGAACACATTTAGATCACTATTTAAGTAGAAGTAACTCTGTTGACAGTGTAGAAGTTAGATTTTAAAAGGCACAATTGATTGTAGGGAGACTAGTTGGTTGGGAGACTGGTGTGATGACTTGAGAGATATTGAAGATATCAGGCATAGTAGTCATGGTAGAATTGTAGACAGATTGAAGAACTTTTTAGGAGAGTAACTAAAAGGATCTCATTGACTTTATATTGGGGAATGGGTAGAGAAGAAGGAGTTGTCAACGATGGAGTTGAAATTGCTGGCTTGGACAATTAAGTGGAATGTGATGTCATTAACCAAGTTAGGGAATACAAGAGTAAATGAGGGTATTACATTTGAGGAAAATAAGTTTGATTTTGGTATGTAGTATTTGAGATATCTGGGAAATCCAATAGCAAATAAAATAGGCTTCCAGATATATATATATAGGTCTTGAGTAGAAAGGTTCAGAAGGAAGATACAGATTTAGTAGTCATTAACATATTAGTAAAGTCAGATTGATGACCCTGTGAGTCCAAGCTTCAGTTGCTTTATATGTTGTTCATTCATATCTTTTTGAGAGATTAGCCTGCAGAAATGTGGCATGACAACTACTACTTCATAGTACAGTGCTAGTCCTTTTCCTTATTTTTCATTTTTTTTCTGTTAACTTTTTTTTTGAGATGGAGTCTCGCTCTGTTGCCCAGGCTGGAGTGCAGTGGCCAGATCTCAGCTCACTGCAAGCTCCGCCTCCCGGGTTCACACCATTCTCCTGCCTCAGTCTCCTGAGTAGCTGGGACTACAGGCGCCCGCCACCTCGCCTGGCTAGTTTTTTGTATTTTTTAGTAGAGACGGGGTTTCACTATGTTAGCCAGGATGGTCTCGATCTCCTGACCTTGTGATCCGCCCGTCTCGGCCTCCCAAAGTGCTGGGATTACAGGCTTGAGCCACCGTGCCCGGCCGAACTTTTTTTTTTTTTTTTTGAGACAAAGTGTCACTCTGTCGCCCAGGCTGGAGTACAGTGGCACAATCTCAGCTCACTGCAACCTCAGTCTCCTGGGTTCAAGCAATACTCCTGCCTCTCCCAAGTAGCTGGAACTACAAGTGCACACCACCATGCCCAGCTAATTTTTGTATTTTTAGTAGAGACAGGGTTTCACCATGTTGGCCAGGGTGGTCTCAAACTCCTGACCTCAGGTGATCCACCTGCTTCGGCCTCCCAAAATGCTGGGATAACAGGTGTGAGCCACCATGCACTGTGGAACTTCTTTTTTTTTTTTTTGAGAGGAAGTCTCCCTCTGTCGCCCAGGCTGGAGTGCAGTGGGGCGATCTCGGCTCACTGCAACCTCTGTTTCCTGGGTTCAAGTTATTCTCCTGCCTCAGCCTCCCAAGTAGCTGGGACTGCAGGTGCGCACCACCATACCCAGCTAATTTTTTGTATTTTTAGTTGAGACAGGGTTTCACCATGTTGGCCAGGCTGGTCTTGAACTCCNNNNCTT
>NW_016816690.1:1849279-1850575 GCF_001698545.2 Rhinopithecus bieti
AAAAAAAAAAAAAAAAAAAAAAATTAAAAATAAGAATCTTGAAAAATAGATGTTAGATTTCTAACCCTTCTAATACCTCCATTGTTTTTTTCTTTCTTTTTTTCTTTTTTTGAGACAGAGTCTCACCGTGTAGAGAAATCCCATCTCTACAAAAAATACAAAAATTAGCCAGGTATGGTTGCTCATACCTGTAATCCCAGGTACTTTGGAGGCTGAGGCAATAGGATTTTTTGAGCCCAGAAGGTGGAGGTTGCAGTGAACCAAGATCGCATCACTGCACTCCAGCCTGGGTGACAAAGTGAGACCCTGTATCAAGGAAAAAAAAAAAAGTATTTGACAAGCTGATTCTAAAATTTATATGGAAAGGCAAAGGGACTAAAATAGCCAAAACAATTATGAAAAAGGACAACAGAGTTGGAAGACTAATACTATCTGATTTCAAGACTTACTAAAGATCTATAGTAATCAGAACAGTGTGGTGTTGGCAGAAGGATAGATACATAAATCAATGAACAGAACAGAGGTTCGGAAATAGATTCAGGCTGGGCACAGTGGCTTATGCCTGTAATCCCAGCACTTTGGGAGGTCGAGGTGGGGGATCACTTGAGGTCAGGAGTTTGAGACCAGCTTGGTCAACATGATGAAAACCCGTCTCTGCTGAAAATACAAAAATAAGTGGGTCATGCTGGTGCGCACCTGTAGTCCCAGTTACTCAGGAGGCTGAGGCAGGAGAATCGAACCCAGGAGGCAGAGGTTGCAGTGGCTGAGATCATTCCACTACACTCCAGCCTAGGTGACAGAGCGAGACTCCATCTCAAAAAAAAAAAAAAGAAACAGGTTGGGCGCAGTGGCTCATGCTTGTAATCCCAGCACTTTGGGAGGCCGAGGTGGGTGGATCATGAGGTCAGGAGATCGAGACCATCCTGGCTAACATGGTGAAACCCCATCTCTACTAAAATACAAAAAATTAGCCGGGCGTGGTGGCAGGTGCCTGTAGTCCCAGCTACTCGGGAGGCTGAGGCAGGAGAATGGCATGAACCTGGGAGGCGGAGGTGGCAGTGAGCTGAGACCGCACCACTGCACTCCAGCCTGGGTGACAGAGCAAGACTCCATCTCAAGAAAAAAAAGAAAGAAACAGATTCACACTATTAAATACGGCTATTGATATTTGACCAAGGTGCAAGGTCAATTCAGTGGAGAAAGAATAGTCATCTCAACAATTACACCTAAATGTAATTTGTAAAATTGTAATTTTTTTAATTATTTTGTTTTAATTTTATTTTATTATTTATTTAT
>NW_016816690.1:1852634-1859691 GCF_001698545.2 Rhinopithecus bieti
AAAAAAAAAAAAAAAAAAAAAAAATTAGCTGGGCGTGGTGGCACTTGCCTGTAATCCTAGCTATTCAGGAAGGCTGAAGCAGGAGAATCGCTTGAACCCGGGAGGCGGAGGTTGCGATGAGCCAAGATGGCACCATCGCACTCCAGCCTAGGCAACATGAGTGAAACTCCATCTCAAACAAAACAAAACAAAACAAAACAAAACAAAACAAAACAAAACTGTAGAGAGAGAGTGGCCAAGCGCGGTGGCTCACGCCTTTAATCCAGCACTTTGGGAGGCCGAGGCGGGCAGATCACGAGGTCAGGAGTTCGAGACCAGACTGGCCAATGTAATTAAACCCCGTCTCTACTAAAAATACAAAAATTAGCTGGGCACGGTGGCGCGCACCTGTAGTCCTAGCTACTTGGGACGCTGGGGCAGGACAATCGCTTGAACCTGGGAGTTGGAGGTTGCCGTGAGCCGAGATGGCACCACGCTGCACTCCAGCCTGGTGACAGAGCGAGACTGTCTCAAAAAAAAAAAAAAAAAAAAAAAAAAAGTAGAGAGTTTGACTGCAAAGAGGTAGTATGAGGAAATTTTTGGGGGATGACATGACTATTCCATGTTTTGATTGTGGTTGTGGTTACACGACTATGCATTTATGATAACTCTTAGAACTGAACACTAAAAGAGTGTTATTTTTGTCTGGGGCGGAGAAGTGAGGCTTTAAAGACTAATTCCAGAAATGTAATTCCCTAAATACATTTGAATTTTTAGCTTAATTTTCTTTTTTAATATGTTTTACATAATTAAAAGTGAAAAGTCTAGAAAATTTAAATCCTTTTGAATTTATTTTACTTAGAAATGCAGTTGTGGGTTTTTTGTTTTGTTCTGTTTTGTTTTATTTTGTTTTTGAGACAGTCTTTTCTGTAGCTCAGGCTGGAGTTCAGTGGCACAATCACAGTTCACTGCAAACTCTGCCTCTGGGCTCAAGCGATCCTCCCACCTAAGCCTCTTGAGTTGCTGGCACTACAGATGGCGCGCCACCATGCCTGGCTAATTTTTTGTGGGTATTTTTTTTTTAGAGATGGGGTTTTGCCATGTTGCCCAGGCTGGTCTTGAACTCCTGGGATCAAGTGCTGGTCACCTCAGCCTCCCAAAGTGCTGGGATTACAGGTGTGAGCCTCTGTGCCCAGCTCACTTTTTTTTTGAGACAAGGTTTCCCGCTTACCCAGCTACTTGGGAGGCTGAGGCAGGAGAATCGCTTGAACCCAGGAGGTGGAGGTTGCCGTGAGCTGAGATCACACCATTGTACTCCAGCCTGGTTAACAAGAGTGAAACTCCATCTCAAAAAAAAAAAAAATTTGGATTTGACCTTGATTTCTCCTTACCCTTTATCTGACATATCTGGTTGGTCCCAGTTCTGATTTTAACATTGAAGGTCTCCTAAATCTGCATTTTTTTATTTCTACCATATTGCCAAATTCTTGGATGAGACCTTTTTTATTTCATACTTCGACAGGTACAGTAGCCTCCTAACTAATCTGCATGTCTCAAGGCTTATCACCCTTCTCTAGTCTGTCCACCACACTGCCACAAGAGTGATCTTCCTAAGTTGTAAGACTACTTATGCCCTTTCCCTTTAAGGCCCTGGTGCCTGATACATAGCAGATGCTTGATTCCATCATCCTACCTCACTTTATTATATTTTTGCTCGAGCTATTTTCTTCCAAGGACATTTCTTCCAAAATAGACAAACATAACCAATTATCTGAACAAACATAACCAAGACTCTCCTAATTAAGCTTTAGGATTTAGCTCATAGTTAATTTCTTCTGTGAAGTCTTCCCCGTTCCCAAGGCAGTATTAATCACTCTTGCTGATGGGCTACTCTGACATCTTATCATCCTGCTAACATTACCTTTATTATTTTTTTTTTACGTTGTTTAAAGGGCAACATCTCATTCTATAAAATAGAATGCATGTTCCTTACATTTATTATTTAATTGCCATTCTGTTTCCTCATCTGGATTGTGAGCTTTTTGTAGGTAGGGGTTATGCCTTTTTCACTTTTTTTTTAATAGACAGGATCTCACTGTGTTCCCAGGCTTGGAGTGCCGTGGCATTGTCACAGCTCACTGCAGCTTCTAAACTCTTGGGCTCAAGCAATCCTCCTGCCTCAGCCTCCCAAGTAGCTAGGACTACAGATGCAAGCCAGTGTGCCAGCTAATTTTTAAAATTTTTTGTGGAGATGGGGTCTCAATATGTTGTCCAGACTGTTTTTTTTCTTTTTTCTTTTTCTTTTTTTTTTTTTTTTTTGAGGCGGAGTCTCGCTCTGTCACCCAGACTGGAGTGCAGTGGCGCAATCTCGGCTCACTGCAAGCTCCGCCTCCCGGGTTCACGCCATTCTCCTGCCTCAGCCTCCCGAGTAGCTGGGACTACAGGCGCCCGCCACCACGCCCGGCTAGTTTTTTGTATTTTTAGTAGAGACGGGGTTTCACCATGTTAGCCAGGATGGTCTCGATCTCCTGACCTCATGATCCGCCCATCTTGGCCTCCCAAAGTGCTGGGATTACAGGCTTGAGCCACCGCGCCCGGCCTGTTTTTTTTCTTTTTTGAGACAGTTTAATTCTCCACCAGGCTAGAGTATAGTGGTGCTGTTATAGCTCACTGCAACCTCAAATTCCTGGGCCTAAATGATCCTCTCGTGTCAGCCTCCCAAGTAGCTAGGACAATAGACACAAGCCACTGTGCCTGGTTAATGAAAAAAAATTTTTTTTGGCCAAGACAAGGTCTCGCTATATTGCCCATGCTGGTCTCAAGCTCCTGGCTTCAAGTGACCCTCCCACCTCAGCCTCCCAACGTGCTGGGATTACAAGTGTGAGTGCCTGGCCCTTTTTTACCTTTTTAATGTCAGCACCTAACAACTAAGCTTGCCAAATATATTGAGTTTCTACTGTGTTTTCAGAATTGGCAGTACACAAAACAAGATAGACAAAGTCCCTGCATGTATGGAGCATACATTCCAGTGAGGGCAAACCGACAACAAACAGCTTTTTTTTTGTTTTTGTGTTTTGAGACGGAGTTCTGCTCTTGTTGCCCAGGGTGGAGTGCAATGGTGTGATCTCGGCTCACCACAACCACAACCTCCGCCTCCCAAGTATGAGCAATTCTCCTGTCTCAGCCTCCCAAACAACTCAGATTACAGGCATGCACCACCACGCCCGGCTGTTTTTTTTTTGTTTTTAGTAGAGACGTGGTTTCACCATGTTGGTCAGGCTTGTCACGAACTCCTGACCTGATCCACTGGCCTCAGCCTCCCAAAGTTTTGGATTTACAGGCGTGAGCCACCGTGTCCAGCAACAGACAGCTTTTTAAAAATCAGTTAATGGTCGGGCGTGGGTGGCTTATGCCTGTAAACCCAGCACTTTGGGAGGCTGAGGTAGGCAGATCACTTGAGGTCTGGAGTTCGAGAGCAGCTTGGCCAACATGGTGAAACTCTGTCTCTACTAAAAATACCAAAAATTAGCTGGGTGTGGTGGCATGAGCCTGCAGTCCCAGCTATTCAGGAGGCTGAGGCAGGATAATCGCTTGAACCGGCAGGCAGAGGTTACAGGGAGCCAAGATCGTGCCACTGCACTCCAGCCTGGGCTACAGAGCAAGACTCAGTCTCAAAAAAACAACAAAAGAATCAGTTAATGGCGGGGCACGGTAATCCCAGCACTTTGGGAGGCCTAGGTGGGCGGATCACTTGAGGCCAGGAGTTCAAGACCAACCTGGCCAACATGACGAAACCCCATCTCTACTTTTATATACAAATTAGCTGGGCATGGTGGTGGATGCCTGTAATCCCAGTTACTTGGGAGGCTGAGGCAGGAGAATTGCTTGAAACCAGGAGGCAGAGGTTGCAGTGAGCCAAGATCGTGCCACTGTACTCCAGCCTGCGAGATAGAGCGAGACTCCATCTCAAAAATAAAATAAAACAAAATAAATAAAAATCAGTTAATGATAAATACTGTAAAGAAAAATAGAGGATGTGCTAATATGAAATAAATAGCTACTTTAGATTGGGAGACTATCTCTCTGAGGATATGGCATTTAAGATCTAGGAGTATATGAAGATCAGCAGATCAAACATTATAGTGCAGAGCGCCTAAGGAGGAATGAACTTGGTATGTTGGAGGAACAGAAATCAGGCCAGTATTGTTTGAATACCGTGAATGAGGGAGAGGATGACCAGAGATGAGAAAGGCAGAGGCTACATGACAGTGAGATTTGGAAGCTAGGGTAAGGTGTTTCGTTTCCCTTGGAGTGTTTTTTTTTTTTTTTTTGGTTGGGGTCTCACTCTGTCACCTAGGTTGGAGTGCAGTGGCGCAATCTTGGCTCACTGTAACCTCTACCACCGGGCTAAGGGATCCTCCCCGCTCAGCCTCTCAAGTAACTGGGACCATAGGTGCACGCCTCTACGTCTGGCTAATTTTTTTGTATTTTTGGTAGAGACCAGATTTCACCATGTTGCCCAGTCTGGTCTCAAACTCCTAAGCTCAGGCAATTCACCTGCCTTGGCCTCCCAAAGTGCTGGGATTTCAGGCGTGAACCACTGCACCCAGCCTCCTTTGGAGTTTTTAAGTATGAGTATGATATGAGTTGATTTGTGACTAGAAAGAATGATCAGTTGCTGTGTTAGAAATGGATTGTAGTGTGGGCGCGGTGGCTCACACCTGTAATCCCAGCACTTTGGGAGGCAAAGGCGGGCGGATCACTTGAGGTTGGGAGTTCGAGACCAGCCTGACCAACATGGGGAAACCCCATCTCTACTAAAAATACAAAATTACCTGGGCGTGGTGGTGCATGCCTGTAATCCCAGCTACTCAGGAGACTGAGGCAAGAGAATTGCTTGAACCCGGTTTGCAGTGAGCCGAGATCACACCATTGCAATCCAGCCTGGGCAACAAGAGCGAAACTCCATCTCCAAAAATGAATGGATTGTAGAAGGAAGCAAGGAGACCAGTAACAAGGCTCTTTGCACGAATCACATGAGACTTTATGGTAACTTGGACTGGGGTGATGGTATAAAAGCTGTGGAAAGGTGGACAGATTTGGCATATCTTTTGTAAGTGAAGTTGACAGAGCTTGCTTTGGGATTGTTACAGGTAATAAGGAATCACGGATAACTTCTATATTATTGACTGGAGCAACCAGGGAAGTAAATGGTTGATGCTGTTAATTGAGATGAGTAAGCCTAGCAGAATATAATTGCCTAGAATTCTTGGACAGTGGTGGCTCATGCCTGTAACCCAGCACTTTGGGGGCTGAGACAAGAGGATCGCCTGAGCCCAGGAGTTTCAGACCAGCCTGGGTAAGATAGAGAGAACCTGTGTCTACAAAAAATAAGAAAGTTGGCCATGTGTGGTGGTACATGCCTGTGGTCCCAGCTACTTGAGGGCCTGAGGTGGGAGGATGGCTTGAGCCCAGGGGGTGGAGGTTGCAGTGAGCTGTGATTGTGCCACTACACTTCAGCCTTGGCAACAGAGTGATAACTTGTCTAAAATAAAAAAAAAAATTGTTGGCCGGCACAGTGGCTCACGCCTGTAATCCCAGCACTTTGGGAAGCCGAGGCGGGTGGATGATGAGGTCAGGAGATCGAGACCATCCTGGCTAACTCGGTGAAACCCCGTCTCTACTAAAAATACAAAAAATTAGCCGGGCATGGTGGCGGACACCTGTAGTCCCAGCTACTCGGGAGGCTGAGGCAGGAGAATGGCATGAACCTGGGAGGCAGAGCTTGCAGTGAGCTGAGATTGTGCCACTGCACTCCAGCCTGGGTGACAGATCGAGACTCTGTCGCAAAAAAAAAAAAAAAAAAAAAAATTATCTTTTGGTCCTGCCAGGTTTGAGATACTTATTAGGTATCCAAATGGAGAAATTAGATAGTCAGTTGAATAGAAATGCCTGGCATTCCTAGGAGAATTCTGAGCTGAAATAGAATTTGAAGTCATGGAATTTAATCAGGAGGTCATCTATGGATGGTTTGTGGCTAGAGAAGAGCAATTTGAAAGAGAAGGACTAGCTAGTGAGGTAGGTGGAAAACCCAGAAAGTGATGCTATAGAAGGCAAGTAAAGAAGTGTTTCAAGAAGGGAGTGGTCAGCCTGGGTAACATAGTAAGACCCTGTGTCTACAAAAAATAGAAAATTAGCTGTCTGTGGTGGCACATGGCTGTGGTAGTCCCAGCTATTCAGGAGGCTGAGGTGGGAGAATTGCTTGAGTCTGGGAGGTTGAGGCTGCAGTAAGCAGTGATCGTGCCACTGCACTCCAGCCTTATTGTGGCACTGCATTCCAGGTGACAGAGCTAGACACTGTCTCAAAAAAAACAAAACAAAACAAAACAGAGCAGTGAGCTCTGTTGAATGCTATATAGAGGTCATGTAACAGAGAAGTACTCACAGGATTTGACAAGCTAGGGACCTAGGGATTATTGGTGACTTCCAGTAGACCCATTCATTGGAGTGGTGGAAATAGAAGTCTAATTGTAGTTGATTGAAGGGGAAAAATAAGATGAAGAAACATTTGATCATTTTTTTTTTGTTTTTGTTTGGTAACAGGTTTTGGTATCCAGTTTCTTTGAAAACTTCCTGTGTCATTGTAACTAAGTACTTACCTGTTTGTATTCCAGTTGAATATGTGGTTTGTCCCCACCCCCCCAAGACGGAGTCTCTGTCTCTTGCCCAGGCTGGAGTGCAGTGGCGCGATCTCAGCTCACGGCAACCTCCGCCCCAAGTTTAAGTGATTCTTCTGCCTCAGCCTCCTGAGTAGCTGGGACTACCTACGCCTGGAACCACGCCTGGCTAATTTTATTTTCATATATATATATATAATATATATATATATTTAGACGGACTCTTGCTCTGTTGCCCAGGCTGGAATGCAGTGACGTGATCTCAGCTCAGTGCAACCTCTGCCTCCTGGGTTTTAAGCAGTTCTTTCTGCTTCAGTCTCCCGAGTAGCTGGGATTACAGGCGCCTGCCACCATGCCCAGCTAATTTTGTTTTTTTTTTTTTTGAGTTTGAGTTTTTTTCT
>NW_016816690.1:1861872-1865100 GCF_001698545.2 Rhinopithecus bieti
AAAAAAAAAAAAAAAAAAAAGTGGCCGGGTACGGTGGCTCAAGCCTGTAATCCCAGCACTTTGGGAGGCCGAGACGGGCGGATCACGAGGTCAGGAGATCGAGACCATCTGGCTAACACGGTGAAACCCCGTCTCTACTAAAAAAGAAAAATACAAAAAACTAGCCGGGCAAAGTGGTGGGCGCCTGTAGTCCCAGCTACTCGGGAAGGCTGAGGCAGGAGAATGGCGTAAAACCCGGGAGGCGGAGCTTGCAGTGAGCTGAGATCCGGCCACTGTACTCCAGCCTGGGCGGCAGAGCGAGACTCCTTCTAAAAAAAAAAAAAAAAAAAAAAGTTTTACCATCTTTGCTTTTTGGTTCGGGTGAAGAATGAATTCCACCTCATGGTAGTTACAATGCTGAATGTTTAAAGGACTGATGGGAGTGACTTATAGTGTCTGTATTTATAGCATCACAGCCAATCAGTAGAAACACTCACACACAAAAAATCACTGAAAAAACATTTTAACTTGCTATAGGTAGCACCATAAACACATTTTAATGCAGGATTAGGTGATTGTTGCAGTTAGACTTTGAAGAGTGACATGGTGCCATTTTAGACAAAACTAACACTCCTTGTTCCATACCAGAGTCTAAATATAGAATCAGTGGCATCATTACCTATAATGTACTTAGGAAGTACATTGAAATTTGAATCTGTTGGACTAAATTTTTCTCAGCCTTTTAAGTGACATTAACAATAGAGGAAAATTGGGATGTGGTCTAAAAGCCGGTAAGGAAAACTGAAATGGTTGTGGGATAGTCTGCTGACTGCTGGGAACTTTACCCTGACACCTCAGTTGGGATCGTATATATTGTTTTCAGTATAGAGACCTGTGTGTTGCTAATTTTAGAACAAAGTAACATGAATTTTTTTTAGCTTTATGCAGGTTGGAATGGAATCTTTTTTTCTGGAATTTGGGTTCTTTCACAATCCATTACCTTTTTGTATCAAGGACAAGTGAAAGACTTAGGTTTCTTTTCCTCTTTGATGGGAAGATTGTACTTGTTTTTGCTGGACCCAGGCATTATCTGCTTTTCTTTTGCATTTGCGTTTGGTGACTGCTTAAAGGGTCCTTGAATGACATGCTTTCACAGCAAAGACAGTCGACTAAGTTTATTTTCTTAGAGACGTTTTATTTCTGTGGTTGTATTAAGACTCCCTGTTATTTGCTTTCATCATTGGCTTGTTCATTCTAGGCTTAGGGATTGGCTTCAACTGTTTTTACATTCATAGGCACAGGTTCATTTTATATTCATATTTTAGTTTTCTTGGATTTAATTTGTAGCTTACCTGTATCCATTGTATTGAATAGTTTCCTTCCTAGATTAGGTATTTCATAAAACTGAATATTTTTATTTTTATTACTTATGCTTGACATCTTTATCATTATTTTCATTCAGAATAGCCCAAGTTTCTCTGGAAGCTTGCAGCTGGCAGTAGTATCAAGACAAAATGCCTTTAGGACTGTATGGAGAAGGCACTTTCCACCACTACCTAACAATATGGAATATGTATAATTTTTGACTGTGTATTTCTTCTGTGATTTACTAGCTCATATTCTTTGAATATTTTCCCCTTTGGTTATCTGTCTTCCTCTTATTTACTTATTAAAGTTCTTTGCATATTGTGGCATTCAACTCTTTATGTGATGTAAGTATTCTTTAAGGCTATGAATGAGAAGTGAGAAGGGAGGCTATTGCATTAAATGCTAATCCAAGATGGTGTTTGGTTAAATTGTTTTATTGTTTGCCTTGATTATTTGAGCAATGGTAAGCTTCTTTTGTCTCTCCCTTTCCAAAGATGCATATAAAAGCTCCTTCTGTCTGAAGTAAAGTGTTGGCTCTGTGTTGGTTATAATTTGCTTTTTCTGGCTTGCACAGCCTTCTTTTTGTTTTCTGTCTTCTGACAGATTATAGGATTGTGGGGAAACAGCGTCCAGGGCTTTTTCAGGAACCGTGCCATTTTATCTACGGGAGAAGCCATTGGCTTTGGCACTAGAAGGGAATTGGCTGTGCATTTAAAGATGCCAAATCATGCTCGATTCACAAGTTTGCTGTCTCATTTTGTCTATGTGTGTGAAACTTTTCAGGATTTTGGCTTTTACTTTTCTACCATGTGCTACCCCATCAATATGAAAAATTAACAACTAACCCCTTCTTTCCAGCTCTCTACTCCCAGAACATACAACCCAAACATCCTAAAACCATAACAAATGATGGAGCAGTCATTTTGAATATTCGGGAAAAATATACCGTACAAGTGTTTCCCTCTGGCACTCTTGTGGTGACTTTGAGCTTTAATTCTGGTTTATCAGTCATTCCTGTAGAGTCTTTTTATTTTTTTAAAGACAGGATCTTACTCTGTCACTCAGGCTTGGAGTGCTGTGGCACGATCATAGCTCACTATAACCTCGAACTCTGTACTCCTGGGCTCAAGTGATCCTCCCACCTCTGCCTCCCAAGTAGCTGGAAGTATAAACCACCCCCTACACCCCACGTTCAAGCCTTTTAAACTGCATACAATAGATTTTGAAGCCTAACCAACTAGTTATTTTAGCAAATCTTCTTCACCAGATAATGCTTCTACTTTTTACAGATAGAAGTTTAAAGATACCATCTAGGTATAGGTTATTTCCATTTAGATGAAGGCCAGAAACGTTATTAGGAGAAAAAGCCAATTTAGATAGGCTGGTTTGTCTAGTGTGAATTATTATATATAGGCACATGTTTTTCTTCTCTCTTCTAGGAATGATTCTCTTTCTGTCCTGTCCCATATCCATAGTCTCCCAAAGTCTTGGGTTTGATTCTCTACTCTGCATTCTCTGTTGTAGTTTGCCTATTATTATTATTATTATTTTTTTTTTGAGATAGAATTTCACTCTTATTGCCCAAGCCGGAGTGCAATGTCACAATCTCGGCTCACTGCAAACTCTGCCTCCTGGGTTCAAGCGATTCTCCTGCCTCAGCCCCCCAAGTAACTGGGATTATAGGCGACCAACATAGCTGGCTAATTTTTGTATTTTTAGTAGAGGCAGGGTTTCACCATGTTGACCTGGCTTGTCTCAAACTCCTAACCTCAGGTAGTCCAGCCTCAGGCTCCCAAAGTGTTGGGATTATAGGCATGAGCCTCTGCGCCTGGCCTTATTATTATTATTAATTTTTTTTTTTTTTTTTTTGAGATGGAGTCT
>NW_016816690.1:1867330-1876395 GCF_001698545.2 Rhinopithecus bieti
TTTTTAGTAGAGACGGGGTTTCACCATGTTAGCCAGGATGGTCTCGATCTCCTGACCTCGTGATCCGCCCGTCTCGGCCTCCCAAAGTGCTGGGATTACAGGCTTGAGCCACCGCGCCCGGCCTATTTACTTATATTTTGAGACAGTCCCACTTGCCCAGGCTGGAGTGCACTGGCGCGATCTCGACTCACTGTAATCTCTGCCTCCCGGGTTCAAGCAATTTTCCTGTCTCAGTCTCCCAAGTAGGTGGAATTACAGGCCCCCGCTACCATACTGGGCTAATTATTTTTTATTTTTTGTGGAGATGAGGTTTCAACATGTTGGCAAGGCTGGTTTTGAACCCCTAACCTCAAGTGAGCTGCCCGAGTCAGCATCCCAAAGTGCTAGGATTACAGGTGTCAGCCACCGTGCTGTGCCTTAATTTTTTTTTTTTTTTTTTTTTTTTTTTTGAGATGGAGTCTTCCTCTGTTGCCCAGGCTGGAGTGCAGTGGCATGATCTCAACTCACTGCAACCTGTGCCTCCCAGTTTCAAGCGAGTCTCCTACCTCAGCCTCCCGAGTAGCTGGGATTACAGATGTGCGCCACAACTCCCGGCTATTTTTTTGTACTTTTTTTTTTTTTTTCTTGAGACGGAGTCTCACTATATCGCCCAGGCTGGAGTGCAGTGGCCGGATCTCAGCTCACTGCAAGCTCCGCCTCCCGGGTTCACGCCATTCTCCTGCCTCAGCCTCCCGAGTAGTTGGGACTACAGGTGCCTGCCACCTCACCCGGCTAGTTTTTTGTATTTTTTAGTAGAGACGGGGTTTCGCCGTGTTAGCCAGGATGGCCTTCATCTCCTGACCTCGTGATCCGCCCGTCTCGGCCTCCCAAAGTGCTGGGATTACAGGCTTGAGCCACCGCGCCGGGCCCTTTTTGTACTTTTTTTTAAGTAGAGACGGGGTTTTACCATGTTGGCCAGGCTGATCTCAATCTCCTGACCTTGAGATCTGCCTGTCTGAGCCACCCAAAGTGCAAGCCACTGCACCTGGCCCTCTTTTTTATTGTTTAAAAGGTACAATAAAACAAATTCTCTTTTTCACTTCTCCCTAACTATGTACTTATTCTCTCAATGATAACTACTGTTGACAGATTGGTTTAACATCTATATATTATGTTGGACCAAGAGATGTATATTCATATGTGCTTAAAAAATAGGCCGGGTGCGGTGGCTCAAGCCTGTAATCCCAGCACTTTGGGAGGCCGAGACGGACGGATCACGAGGTCAGGAGATCGAGACTATCCTGGCTAACACGGTGAAACCCCGTCTCTACTAAAAAATACAAAACAAAACAAAACAAAACAAAAAACCTAGCCGGGCGAGGTGGCGGGCGCCTGTAGTCCCAGCTACTTGGGAGGCTGAGGCAGGAGAATGGCGTAAACCCGGGAGGCGGAGCTTGCAGTGAGCTGCGATCCGGCCACTGCACTCCAGCCCGGGAGACAGAGCGAGACTCCGTCTCAGAAAAAAAAAATAGACGTGATGCTGGGTGCGGTGGCTCATGCTTGTAATCACAGCACTTTGGGAGGCTGAGGCGGGTGGATCACCTGAGGTCTGGAGTTCGAGACCAGTCTGGGCAACATGGTGAAACCCCATCTCTACTAAAAATACGAAAATTAGCTAGGCACGGTGGCTCATGCCTGTAATCCCAGCTACTCGGGAAGCTGAGGCAGGAGAATGGCTTGAGCCCGGGAGGCAGAGGTTGCAGTGAGCCAAGATTGTGCCGTTGTACTCCAACCTGGGCGACAGAGTGAGACTCTTAAATCTAAAAAAAAAAAAAAAAAGAGGGGGGGGGATCAGCCTAGCACGTTGGCTCATGCCTGTAATCCCAGCACTTTGGGAGGCCGAGGCGGATGGATCACTTGAGGTCAGGAGTTTGAGACCAGCCTGGCCACCACGGTGAAACCCCGTCTCTACTGAAAATACAAAAATTAGGCCGGGCGCAGTGGTTCATGCCTGTAATCCCAACACTTTGGGAGGCCGAGGTGGGTGGATCACGAGGTCAGGAGATGGAGACCGTCCTGGCTAACACGGTGAAACTACGTCTCTACTAAAAATACAAAAAATTAGCCGGGCGTGGTGGCAGGTGCCTGTAGTCCCAGACTGAGGCAGGAGAATGGCGTGAACCCGGGAGGCAGAGCTTGCAGTGAGCCGAGATCCCGCCACTGCACTCCAGCCTGGGCGACAGAGCGAGACTCCGTCTCAAAAAAAACAAATAACAAAAAACAAAAATTAACTGGGCGTGGTGGGGAGCACCTGTAATTTCAGCTACTTCAGAGGCTGAGGCAGAATTGCTTGAATCTAGGAGGCGGAGGTTGCAGTGAGCCGAGATTACACCACAGCATCTCGCCAGTACACTCTAGCTTGGGCAACAGAGTGAAACTCCATCTCAAAAATAAATAAATAAAATAAAACAGGCATGTCATACAGCTCCTTTTCCGTCTTCCAGGAGTACTGAGGTGGTTATATATGAAATGTTTTGAGTTCCAAGGTAGCCTAGACTGCTTAAAGTTTCGTTTTGTTTTAAATTATAGTAGTGTTTGGGGCGATTAAGCAGTGTTGTAGAGTGTGATGTAGATATTTAATGTCATGCGTTTGCGAGAACTCTGAACAAAAATGACAATCTAGGTAATAGCTTGCCTTCCCTGACCCCGTTTTCTTTTCTCTTTTTTTTTTTTTTGAGTTAGGATCTTACTCTCAGGCCGGAGTGCAGTGGCATTGTCTCTGTTCAGTGTATTCTGCCAAGTAGCTGGGACTAGAGCGTGAGTTACCACGCCTAGCTACGTCTAAAATTTGTGGTAGAGACGGGGGTCTCACCATGTCGACCAGGCTGGTCTCGAACACCTGGGTTCAAGTGATCTGCCCGCGTTGGCCTCCCAAAGTGCTGGGATTACAGGTGAGACACACCGCGCCCGGCCAGTTTTCTTAAATGAACCCCATGTGGTGCTCTATCACTACCCCCAAGAAAACATACCACAGTGTTTAGCATGTTCTATTCCAGTTAGTTCTATTCCAATTGGTGATTGAAGTGTTGGTGCAACCTGCCAGTTACTCTGAGCCTGGTGGTTGCTGAGAGTATGTTCCCCATAATATTAGGTATATGATTGAACAAGGATTAGGTGTTTGCTTCCTAATTGTACTGAAACCTGCTTGGGATTTAACTGGATTGGATACATCCAGCTAAATACATTGGATGTTTTGTATCTGAAACAGGTTGGAGCCAACTATGTGTGGTTTTTTTTGTTGTTCTTTTTTTTTGGCCGATGATTTCATGTATTCCCTTCTCCACCCCACCAACTTCTAGATACATACTTTCCCAACATGCCTCCACCCCCACCCCTTAATTTGTGCGTCACGGGAAGCTGGAGTTTCCGACAGGGAGGATGGATGTGTGCAACTGATTTAATATGTAATCCTAAATCCGTCCACTGTTACAGTGCAGTGCAGTTGATTAGACTAGAGGCGGAGAGGCTTGGGGAGCATCTTTTTACGGTCGAGTGTCTCCAGGTGGCAATTGCTGTTGAAGTCTGAGCCACTCTGGGAGGTATCGCGTGGGTAGGGGGGTTCTCCTAGTACCCAGGTCGAAAGTGGGAGGGGGCGGGGCAGAGGGAGAAGGGGTGCGGAGGGGCGCAGCTTCACCTGGCCCAGCTACGGGATGCTTGGCTCCTGGCTTTGGGGTGGGGGCCGGGAGAGATGGGGGCAACGCTAACAAAGAGGAGCCGAGTCGGGCCGTGTCCGCGGGTAGCGGGCCTATCCCGGTGGCTGACCTCCCTGTGGACTTCCCCAGTTGGCTGCTTGGCGAGTCGCTCTGTTGGATCCCTGGCTTGCCATTGGCTGTGCAGACAGGAGGGGGCTCGCGAAGAGCCAGGGTGGAGGTGAGGGGGCGGGGCTGGCTTCCGGCGGCGGCTGGGAGCAAGCGGCAGCCGGCTGGGGGAGGGGGTGTCGGCGCACCGCGGAGTCCTGCGCTCCGTGAGCCTGGCACCCGGAGCAGCCGCCTCCCCCTCCCCCTGCCTAGACAGCTAGAAGCCCCTTCTCTTCCATCCTCCCAGGGAGGGGGTGAGCTGGGCTGAGCTGCCCCAGGCGGGCGGGGCGGAGCCAGGAGCCCCACCGAGCGCTGCGGAGCGAACCTCACCTTCTTTCCAGGGCGCAAGGTGTGTGTGCTTTTTCTAACGCGACCCCGACTTCAGCCGACTTAACCTTGTAAGAGAAGGGGAAATGGAATGGGAAATAATATCTCTGGATCCCATCAGTTTGTTTTGCTCATCTGTTTCTACCGTTCATCATTTTTTTCCTTCCCTTCATCTCACCCCTGCAGATGGGTAAGGAGATTCAGGACTCTTATCTCTTTTTACTGATGTGTCGATATCGGTCGTATAGTAAAATGCACAGAGAAGAAAAGAGGAGCCCTGTTTTGTGTGATATCTGATGCAGTAAACCGCAATTAAAAAAAAAAAAAAAAAGGCAAGCTAGGAGTGGATATTTGGAACTGTACTGCATCCGTGTCCATTAAGGCTGTCTTCACCATTTTCCTCCTTGGGACTGCCTTGATCAGCAATAACAATCTGAAAGGAGAGGAGGTGCTAGTGGAAAGAGAGAGCAGCCCCAGTCAAATGGTGGTTAAAGGAAATCCTGATAGTTGTTAGCGATTAACTCTGCTGAAGTCTCTTCCTAGAGTACATTGTCACCGGCTTTGTGTAGTAGCTCATCTCTGTTGCAGAAACCTGACTAGAGCAGGCAAACTTACCTTGTTGTTGCTGAAACTTAAAAGTCTTATCTTTTTCTCTGTCGGTATATTTCTTATATTCACAGACCCTCGGAGGGATTAGTTTCTATCGTCAAAAACCAAAACCAAACTTAAAAAAACCTCCAGGATGAATTTTAGTTCGTGGGTTTTTTTTTTTTTTTTTTTTTTTTTTTTTGGTGAGATGATCTCGCTCTGTCGCCAGGGCTGGGAGTGGCAGTGGTGCAGATCTCGGCTCACTGCAACCTCCGCCCTCCAGGTTCAGCGATTCTCCTGCCCTCAGCCTCCTGAATAGCTGAGATTAAGGCGCCTACCACCGTTTCGGGCTAATTTTTTGTGTTTTTTAGTAGAGATTCGGTTTCACCATGTTAGTCAGGCTGGTTTGAACTCCTGACCTCGTGGGGGGGGAAAATTCCGCCTGCTTCAGCCTCCCAAAGTGCTGGGGATTACAGGCGTGAGCCACCGCTCCAGGCCCTTTCCGTTAGTTTTTTTAAAAAAAGGTTCCTCTCCCCAAAGTTTATGAATTTGTGTGTGCTATAGCATTACAACTTAAATGAAATTTATTCTTTTTTTGAGTTCCTTTGCTTCTTCATCTTAGGGTTCCCTTCTTTCTGAAGAACTACCTATCTCCAGAATCGGGAACGGTGGTTTTTTTTTTCTTTGTAGCTTTAAATTGAGAAAACGTTTTCAGTGGAAAATAGAAAATCCAAAGTTTTTGATGTTAGAAACAAAGGGAGTGTGTGTGTGTGTGTGTGTGTGTGTGTGTGTGTTGGGTGGCAGTTCCATAGTACACTAGCTTTAAGTGGGGACCATTTCTTTTCTTTTCTTTTTTTTTTTTTTTTTTTTTTTTTTTTTTTTTTTTTGGAGACAGAGCTGTCGCCCAGGTGGAGTTGCCGTGGCGTGATCTCGGCTCACTGCCAGCTCCACCTCCCAGATTCCGCCATTCTCCTGCCTGCAGGCCTCCCCGAGTAGTTGGACTACAGGCCACCTGCACCACACCTGGCTAATTTTTATATTTTTTAGTAGAGACGGGGTTTCCACTGTGTTAGCCCAGGATGGTTTGATCTCCTGACCTCGTGATCCACCCACGTCAGCCTCCCAAAGTGCTGGGATTACAGGCGTGAGCCACAGTGCCCCGGCGTAAGTGGCATTTTCAACGAAATGTGTTTGGACCAGGTTTATCTTAATGTTGATTAGGCAAAGAGCTACAGTACCAGAAGGGATGAGTATCTTTTTTTTTTTTTTTTTTTTTTTTTGGCAACCTTTGATTAAATATTAATTAAAATGGTTCAGAGTTTATGTAATGCAGGTTCAGTTTCCAAAGATTGTTCTAACTGGGGTCCACTTTTGAAAAGAGAATTGATACACTGGAGCTGTCTTACACTTTTGGCTAGATTAGTGATTTTTTTCTTTGCATTGATTTATTAGATCTCTAAACAGGAGCAATTTGAGATGAAAGCAAGTATTATAAAAAAATAGGGATAATGGGATAGGAAACCACTTCAGCTGTGGAAAGTAATAGGGATTAGGAAACTTACTTTTTAACCTTTTTTAAATATAAGACTTCAAGTACCTTAGAATAGACATGTTACTAAAAAATAGATTCACAGTAATCCTGTGTCAGGTTTTGGGTTTTTATGTTATTACTCACTTGTCCCTTAAGGCTCCATTAGTTGTGTTTAAATTGGGAGGGAAAGGGGTTCCCCCAGATGTTGACTTCGTTAACTTGCTACTGAAAGTGAACTGTTAAAAATCACTGATTGAAGCCTTGACAGTTAGCTAGTATATAAACAAAGTTAGCTAGTATATAAAACAAAGTGCACTTTGATGTCTAAGGTATAGGAAGCTGGGGAAGTGACCAAAAAACCAGTTGGAAGGCAGGGTGCAATGGCTTGCTCCTGTAATCCCAGCACTTTGGGAGGCTGAGGTGGGTGGATCACTTGAGGTCAGAAGTTAAAGACCAACATGGGGAAAACCCGTCTCTACCAAAACAAAAAAATTAGCTGGGCGTGGTGGTGCACTCCTGTAGTCCCAGCTACTTGGGAGACTGAGGTGGGAGAACTGCTGGAACTCGGAAGGCGGAGGTTGCAGTGAGCCAGGGTTGTGCCACTGCACTCCAGCCTGGGTGACAGAGTGAGACCCTGTCTCAAAAAAATCCCCAAAAAACAAAAACAAAAAAAAGTTGGAGGCTGTAAGATTTCAGCTCGCTTCTATCAAAAAACAAGTTGCTCTTCTATTTGATATCTGGGTGGTTTTTAAGTTCTCTACCCATGGGTGAGCAGTAAGTACAGCTTTATAATGTTATATTATACTTCACTCACTTTTTTATATTGCCATTTTTTAATTTTTATGTTTTGTAGAGAATAGGGTCTGGCTCTGTTGCTCAGGTTGTTGTCAAACTCCTGGCCTCAAGCAATCCTCCCAGAGGCCTCCCAAAGTGTTGGGATTAAGGTGTGAGCCACTGCACCCCTCCACACCCGATATTTCTCTTTTCTTGACTGATTTGTGTGATCACTATTTTGCATGGTGCAATAATTAGGGGTTCCCGAAAGGATTTTCCCAGGAGACAGAAGACTATGTATAGAACTAATCATAAGTGCAAACCCTATTTGCACTGATGTTCAAATATCATTTAAGGTGCATGGAAATCCTGGAATTTGGTCATCTGCAAGGAAACAACTATAGAAAGCCATAAATCTCTTAGGTTGAGGGGGCATAGTGCCGGTTGAGGTTAAAGCAATTGATTTAATTTTCTTTAGCAGTCTGTTTTTATTCATCTTGCTTATTTCATTTCTTTCTTTTTTTTTTTTTTTTTTTTTTTTTTTTTTTTTTTTTTTTTTTTTGGGATGGAGTCTCACTCGGTCGCCCAGGCTGGAGTGCAGTGGCACAGTCTCTGCTCACGGCAGCCTCCGCCTCCCAGGTTCAAGCAATTCTCCTGCCTCAGCCTCCTGAGTAGCTGGGATTACAGACATGCACCACCATGCCTGGCTAATTTTTGTATTTTTAGTAGAGTCAGGGTTTCACCATGTTGGCCAGCGTGGTCTTAAACTGACCTCAGGTGATCCATCTTCCTCGGCCTCCTACAGTGCTGGGATTACAGGCGTGAGCCACCGTGCCTGGCCCATCCTGCTTATTTCTGTGAGTCATGGCTTAGAATGTGTTAAGAAAAAGGACTCTATGTTCTCTCTAAAGGGAGACTCGAGACTAATCCCCTGTTCACATCAGAAGTATAAAATGATCCCCTTGAGAAGGTGAAAGAAAAATATTGGGCCCTTGGTATTGCTTGATTCTCATAATAATCAGCTTGAGTGTTGTAAGGTTTGGAATTGGGAAAAGCTTACTCAACGTGAGAAAATATTAGAGGCAAAAGAGACACTGGGAATGCTCTCTCAATTGTCAGAGATTTATTTAGAACAATGGATGCATTCATATGGAGATATGGGTGATGATACTTTTTAGATTTTCAGCTTTTTCAGTCAGGTGTCAGAGACAATATTTTGTGTTTAAGCACAACCCCCTCCCCCAGGGTTTGGCTCTTGAAGCTGAGTCTTTTGAGGAAGTTGTTTGCTGTGAGTCTGAATCCTGAAAGTAGAGGACTTAGTGGAGTCTGTGATCTGTTTACCAGTCAGATGAGGATGTAGAATTTATTGTTGGTGAGTTACTGAACTCTTCCTAAAGAATGGTTGCTAGGCAAATTTTATCTCAGTTTAACCCTCACTAGTTTACAGTCTGCTCTCAGTGAAGGCCAGAGCTGTCTTTCTAATGATACTGTCCTTTAAGAATCCTTGTTGGATATGCATGTATGTTGTTCAGTGGCTCAAAATAAAGGACTAGAATGATGTATGGGTCTCTCTTCATCAGGACAATTTAGCTTTTGGTAACCTGGGCTGACATTGTTACTAATTTCTCTCCTGGATCAAGTGGTTGGTGGGGTTGCTCTCCAACGTTAAGATACCACTGTTTGAGTATTTTGTTTTCGTAGCTAATAGGGCAATGAGTAATGCATTCATTTTGGAAACAGGCCAGTGGTAACACAGCTCTTGGGCCTGGACGTATGGAAAAATAGGACAGAATAAACAATTGAGGGCATAAATAATGAATCTTCCAACTGAGCCCTGGGAGAGTGAGGGAGATTATCCTTAGAGCTGTTCAATCTGGCAGTAAAAGGAAAAGAGTCCACTGAACTGAATTAATTACCCAGACTGTATTTGATACTGCAGGAATTATGAATTGTTAGGACCATTCAAAACAAAGTTACCTTTCTGATACAAACTTTTTTTTTTTTTTTTT
>NW_016816690.1:1880668-1883048 GCF_001698545.2 Rhinopithecus bieti
TCTTTCTTTCTCTTTTCCTTCTCTTTCTTTCCCTCTTTCCTTCTATTTCTTTCCTTCCTTCCTTCCTTGCTTCCTCCTTTCTTTCCTTCCTTCCTTCCTTCCTTCCTTTCTTTCTCTTTCTCTCTTTCTCTTTCTCTCTCTCTCTCTCTTTCTTTCTTTCTTTCTCTTTCTTTCTCTCTCTTTCTCTTTCTTTCTTTCTCTCTCTCTTTCTCTCTCTCTCTCTCTCTCTCTCTTTCTTTCTTTTTCTGAGATGGAGTCTCACTCTGTTACCCAGACTGGAGTGCAGTGGCGCGATCTCAGCTCACTGCAATCTCTGCCAACTGGGTTTACCCCATTCTCCCGCTTCAGCCTCCTGAGTAGCCGGGACTACAGGCGCCTGCCACCACGCCCGGCTAATTTTGTATTTGTATTTTTAGTAGAGACGAGGTTTCACCGTGTTAGCCAGGATGGTCTCGATCTCCTGACCTCGTGATCTGCCCACCTCGGCCTCCCAGAGTGCTGGGATTATAGATGTGAGTCACCGTGCCCAGCCTACACTTAGTTTCTTAATCATCAAAAGTAGTATATAACTCAGTAATTGACCTAGAAAAATTCAGCTCAATGTAGTATCCTTGGTACAGTTTGTTTTATTTAATACTAAATATAAAATCTATATTACAGGCCAGGCATGGTGGCCCATGCCTGTAATCCCAGCACTTTGGGAGGCCAAGGCGGGCGGATCACAAGGTCAAGAGATAAAGACCATCCTGGCCAACATAGTGAAACCCCGTCTCTACTAAAAAATACAAAAATTAGCTGGGCGTGGTGGTGTATGCCTGTATTCCCAGCTACTCGGGAGGCTGAGACAGGAGAATTGCTTGAACCCAAGAGGTGGAGGTTGCAGTGAGCTGAGATTGCACCACTGCACTCTAGCCTGGCAACAGAGTGAGACTCTGCCTGAAAAAAAAATAAAAATAAAAAATCTGTATTAGCATTCTCCAGAGAAACAGAACCAGGAGGGTAAATATGTAAGAGGGGATTAGGACTTGGCTCATTTAGTTATGTAGGCTGAGAAGTTCCACAACATGCTGTCTGCAAGCTCAAGAACCAGGAAAGCTGGTGGTGTCATTCAGTCTGAGGCCAAAGGACCTCAGATTGCCAAGGGGAGAAGAAGATAGACGTCCTGGTTCCTGAAGAGACTTGACCTTTGTTTACCTAATCCCCCTGAGGTGCTATGGAGAATTAAAATCTTTCAAGTAAGTCATGCATAAACTAGCTTTTGATACTGAAATGTCTTTTTTTTTTTTTTTTGAGATGGAGTTTCACTCTGTCACCCAGGCAGGAGTGCAGTGGTGTGATCTCGGCTCACTGCAAGCTCCGCCTCCCGGGTTCACACCACTCTCCTCTCTCAGCCTCTCGAGTAGCTGGGACTACAGGCGCCTGCCACACCATGCCCAGCTAATTTTTTGTATTTTTAGTAGAGACGGGGTTTCACCAAGTTAGCCAGGATGGTCTCGATCTCCTGACCTCGTGATCCACCCACCTCGGTCTCCCAAAATGCTGGGATTACAGGCGTGAGCCACCGCACCTGGCCTATTGGTGTCTTCTGACCCCATAGTATATGTAAATTGTTCATCATGTGGGTTAGCTGTTGGTAGCTTAAGCTAAAGAAACAAACTGCAGCCGGATGCAGTGGCTCATGCCTGTAATCCCAACACTTTGGGAGACCGAAGCAGGAGGATTGCTTGAGCCCAGGAGTTTGAGGCCAGCTCAGGCAAGATGGTGAGACCCTGTCTCTGTATAAAAAAATTAGTTGTGTATGGTGATGTGTGCCTGTACTCCCAGCTACTTGGGAGGCTGAGATGGAAGGATCCCTTCAGCCCAGGAATTCAAAGCCGCAGTGAGCTGCTATCATGACACTGCACTCCAGCCAGGGTGAGAGAGCAAGACCGTGTCTCTAAAAAGAAAAAAAGAAGAAGCTGGGTGTGGTGGCTCATGCCTGTAATCTCAGCACTTTGGGAGGCCAAGGTGGGCAGATCACATGAGGTCAGGCATTCGAGACCAGCCTGGCCAACCTGGTGAAACCCCATCTCTACAAAATTCAAAAATTAGCCGGGCGCGGTGGCTCAAGCCTGTAATCCCAGCACTTTGGGAGGCCAAGACGGGCGGATCACGAGGTCAGGAGATCGAGGCCATCCTGGCTAACACGGTGAAGCCCCGTCTCTACTAAAAAATACAAAAAAAAACTAGCCGGGCGACGAGGCGGGCGCCTGTAGTCCCAGCTACTCGGGAGGCTGAGACAGGAGAATGGCGTGAACCCGGGAGGCGGAGCTTGCAGTGAGCTGAGAGCCGGCCACTGCACTCCAGCCTGGGCGGCAGAGCAAGACTCCGTCTCAAAAAA
>NW_016816690.1:1887467-1889784 GCF_001698545.2 Rhinopithecus bieti
AAAAAAAAAAAAGAGAAAAGAAAAGAAACCCTTTTCCATAATTCTCGATGAATGGTAATTGCTTTTGCTTCAGTATTTTCTATTGCTGTTGAACAAGTTCAAATCATTCTTTATGTTCATTTAAAATTGCCTTACTTCAAAACTTTATTAACTTTTTTTTTTGAGACAGTATAACAGTAGCTTCTGTCTTTACATATTGTCTTCTTAATACTACACACTGGTGGCACATGATGCATTTAGTGCATAGTAGCATGATATGGAGATCAGACCATAGTGCTTTACTTTAGGGCGTCCAGGGGAAATTTAACAATTCTCAATAACTTTCAGCCTTAATGGCTTGGTTATTGTTGAAATTCATCTTTATCAAAGGAAGCACCAGTTAATGATTTTTTCCTGGCCCAACATGCTGGGTATTAACTGGAATTGCTGACTGATTTGCAGTGGGGAAACCATGAGAGCAATTTCATGTTTGTCCACAAATTATCATTAGCAGTTTCATTTGCAGATTGAAGGAGCAGAAGGAATGGGCTCTTCGCCAGTTACAGCGTCCCTCCGATTAGGGTGTTAGTTCAATTATGTCCAATTAACTTTTATTATAGATAGTGATGATAATTACTTGCAAGTCAGTTTTGGCTGCAGTTAAACCAAGACTGAAGTATGAACTTGATGGATTTTAATAACCGGTATGACACATTTCACACCCTCACTCTACTGCAGTTATTTCTTTTCCAGGCCTCTTTTAGACAAGAGGTCAAAGCATTGAAAAAAATCCATCTCACAATTAAAACATACTGTCCTTACTTTGAAGAGCCTTGTAGGATCATATTTTAAAATAATCTATTAGGAGCAGTCTAATGGCTTTTACATTCTGAAATCATACCCTTGAGTTCACTGTTGCTTATCATAGGAGAATAGACTGAGATAAAACTAAATGTCATTCATAGCAATATATCCTTATTTTAAAATTATAGTAATTGGCAAAATACAGTCTGGTTTTCTGATTGCATTTTAAATTCTCTTCTAAGTGCAAAAGAAAACTTGGTTTGGGCACTTTAAAATCAGTAGGACATTGGCTGTAATCCAGTGCCTGTAATCCCAGCATTTTAGGGGATGAGGTGGATTGCTTAAACCCAGGAGTTTGAGATCAGCCTGGGCAACATGGTGAAACTCCTTCTCCACAAAAAATATTTTACAAAATTAGCTGGGTGCGGTGGCCCATGTCTGTAGTCTCAGATGCCCAGGAGGCTGTGGTGGGAGAATCACCTGAGCCCAGGAAGTCATGGCTGCAGTGATTGCATCACTGTGCTCCAGCCTGGGAACAGAGTGAGACGCTGTCTCAAAACAAAAGAAGTCTGGGTGCGGTGGCTCACACCTGTAATCTCAGCACTATGGGAGGCCAAAGCGGGAGGATCACTTGAGGTCAGGAGTTCGAGACCAGTCTGCCCAACATGGCGAAACCCTGTCTATACTAAAATACAAAAGTTAACCGGGCGTGGTGGCATGTGCCTGTTGTCCCTTCTACTCGGCAGGCTGAGGTGGGAGAATCGCTTGAACCTGGGAGGCAGAGGTTGCTGTGATCTGAGATCCCGTCACTCTACTCCGGGCTAAGTGACAGAGCGAGACTTCGTCTTGAAAAGAAAATCAATAGGACACTGAGGACACATTTCTTTAGCTGTATAGGAATTTTAGGGTTTTTTTTTTTGAAACGGAGTCTCACTCTATTGCCCAGGCTGGAGTGCGGTGGTGTGATCTTGACTCACTGCAATCTCTGCCTCCCTGGTTCAAGTGATTCTTCTGCCTCAGCCTCCCGAGTAGCTGGGACTACAGGCGCGTGCCACCATACCTGGCTAATTTTTGTATGTTTAGTAGAGCTGGGGTATCACCATGTTGACCAGGCTGGTCTGAAACTCCTGATCTCAAGTGATCTGCCCACCTCAGCCTCCCGAAGTGCTGGGATTACAGGCATGAGCCACCATGCCCAGCTAGTATGTTATTTTAATAGAAGGTTACGTATCTTTGGAAGTAACCCTTATAAGGTAGATAAAGAGCGATAGAAACAAGGGACATAGTTCGCTTTTCTTGAAGAAGACTCGTAGGTCCCCTTCTGCTTTCTTCAAACTTTCCTATCAGTATTCTTCTTTGATAGTTACCCTGAAAAGTGAATGGACTTACAAGCAAAATATTTTTAAAATTTTAATTTTATTTGGATTTTTAAATTATTTCTTTTTATTTTTTATTTTATTTTATTTTTTATTTATTTATTTTTTTGAGACGGAGTCTCGCTCTGTCGCCCAGGCTGGAGTGCAGTGGCCGGATC
>NW_016816690.1:1893441-1896379 GCF_001698545.2 Rhinopithecus bieti
TTTTTTTTTTTTTTTTTTTTTGAGGTATCTTTGAGATAAAAGAAAGGAAGGGCCAGGTACTGTGGCTTACATCTCTAAGCCCAGCACTTTGGGAGGCCGAGGCAGGTAGATCACCTGAGGTCAGAAGTTCAAGACAAGCCTGGCCAACATGGTGAAAGCCCATTTTGTAAAAATACAAAAATTAGGCAGGCGTGGTGGCGGGCATCTGTAATCCCAGCTACTTCGGAGGCTGAGGCAGGAGAATCATTTGAACCTGGGAGGCGGAGGTTGCAGTCAGCCGATACTGCGTCACTGCATTCCAGCGTGGACGACAGAGTGAGACTCCGACTCAAAAAACAAAAGTAAATTAATTTTAAAAGGGAGGGCAAGTTACAATATTTGGGCATCTTTAGGGTTACATGTGTATTTATAGGATTTTTCCCCCCGATTAACTCAATGCTAAAATAATGTTGACTTAAATGAACTTGTTTGGTGAGACTTAATATGTAGTATAAGATGCATATTTAACAGGTTAGAAGCAGTCACACACTTTGATAAATAACAATACTGAGGCCAGACGCAGTGGGTCATACCTGTAATCCCAGCACTTTGGGAGGCCGAGGCAGGCGGATTGCTTGAGCTCATGAGTTCCAGACCAGCCTGGGCAACATGGCAAAAACCTATCTCTATAAAAAACAAAAAACTTAGCCATGTGCAATGGTGTGTGCCTATAATCCCGGCTACTCGGGAGGCTGAGGCAAGAAGATCCCTTAAGCCTAGAAGTTCGAAGTTGGCAGTGAGCTATGATTGCACCACCATACTCCAGCCTGGATGACAGAGTGAGACCCTGTCTCAAAAACAAACAAACAAACAAACAGAAAAGCAATTCTGAATCACTATTGAATTTCTCAGGGCCACAGAAGGGAGCCAAATAATTCTGCTGATCATTGAGTGAGCTGTGGTACTTTGAACACTTTAGAGGTTTAAAGGACTGCTTTAGGCCAGGTGTGGTGGCTCACGGCTGTAATCCCAGCAATTTGGGAGGCTGAGGCGGGCAGATTACCTGAGGTTGGGAGTTTGAGACCAGCCTGACCAACATGGAGAAACCCCATCTCTACTGAAAATTCAAAATTAGCTGGGTGTGGTGGCGCATGCCTGTAATCCTAGCCACTTGGGAGGCTGAGGCAGGAGAATCGATTGAACCCAGGAGGCGGAGGTTGTGGTGAGCCGAGATCGTGCCATTGCACTCCAGCCTGGGCTACAAGAGTGAAACTCCGCCTCAAAAAAAAGACTACTTTATTAGTTTTTTGTTTTGCAGGCAATTCCTGAAATGAGGAAGCTTCCTAAAGTGAATTTCAGAATCTTTTTTTTTATCTGTGTGTTTACTCTAGCTATGAAAGTATTATTCTAACAGGGACTGTATATCTGTTTTTCCTTCCTGCAGATTGACCCAGCATTCCAAATTTCATTAGCTAGTTATGGTTGGCCAGGTGTGGAAGGAGGTGCTCCACCTCTTCCTTTAAGCTTTCAATTCTTGGGCCCCTTTAAGGCTTAGCAGCCTCTTCAGCTTTCAGAGACCCTTTAGCTTCAGAAACCTGCTAATTCCTTGGATATGTGGAGTGTGAACCATAAATCTTCAAGTTATAGTGAGTCTCAGTAACAAGCATTGTAAGTGCTTTGATTTTCACTAAGGCTATATAGAAGCCTTTGCCAAAGGTTATTACATATCAGGATTTCTCATGGTTCGTACTCAGGCTGGGGGAGAAGAAGGAAGGGCCTAAAGGGAATAGAATGCATTAATGTATCAAACTTGTCTTTCCGTATTACCTTAAAATCTGCCTTGGCAAGATTGGCAAACTAGCCCCAGATAGCAGAAGAATAGAAGATCCAGTGGGGGACGGGCATGCTGGCTCACGCCTGTAATCCCAGCACTTTGGGAGGCCGAGGCAGGCAGATCACGAGGTCAGGAGATTGAGACCATCCTGGCTAACATGGTGAAACCCCGTCTCTACTAAAAATGCAAAAAAATTAGCCGGGCATGGTGGTGGGCGCCTGTAGTCCCAGCTACTTGGGAGGCTGAGGCAGGAGAATGGCATGAACCTGGGAGGCGGAGCTTGCAGTGAGCTGAGATTGCGCCACTGCACTCCAGGCTGAGCGACAGAGCAAGACTCTGTCTCAAAAAAAAAAAAAAAAGAAAGAAAGAAAGAAAAAGAAGATACAGTGAAGAGCAATGTGTTAGCTATAAGTAAAACTTCATTCTCCCTGCCCCGAATTACTATCCTTCTAAAGCTCTTCACTAGAAATGTACAGCCAGGCTTTGTGCACAGCGAGCGAACTAGTTCTAAGAAGTTGTAAGGCCAAATGGATACATAGTGGATACATGGCGAAGGACACGTGTGAAATCCTTTTCCCCAGAAAATTCAAAATAATATAGGGAGCAGGGAGGTGCTTCCTGCTAGAGACCTGGGCGGGCTCTATGATGCCCAGCTTCCAAAGGATGTCACAGCACAAGTGTCCAAATGGAAACTGACTTAGGAAAGGTATGAGTTGAGAGTAGGTTCAAAGTTGGGGTTTACTTCTCACATTCAGGGAGAGAATGAGGATACAAGGGAAAGGGTTTTCTGTGCTAGGATTGCTTGAGAATGAGAGGTAACTATTCCATCATTACTTGTATTGTTCTTTGATATGGTTTACTCTGTGTGAATGATACAGCTCTCCCCTGGGGGAATAAAAGTCTGACCACTTCAACCTTTTCTTTGCCTCTATATAGTCATTTTCCCTGTGGATTCTTACCTTAGTTATAGTTGCTGTCTTATCCTTCACTTTGAAAGGATTTTCGGCCGGGCACGGTGGCTCAAGCCTGTAATCCCAGCACTTTGGGAGGCCGAGACGGGTGGATCGCGAGGTCAGGAGATCGAGACCAACCTAGCTAACACGGCGAAACCACGTCTCTACTAAA